>NW_006159990.1:2207620-2216788 GCF_000334495.1 Tupaia belangeri chinensis | reverse complement strand
TGTGTGTGTATGTGTATATGTGTGTGTGTATATATGTGTGTGTGTATGTGTATATAAGTGTGTGTGTATATATATATATATATATTTGTATTTCATGAGCAAGAGAGAGAAACAGAGAGAAAGGTCTTGCCACCACGGTCCACTCCAGTCTTTAGCCAGTCTCACATCATAGTCATGTTGGTCCAGTCCAAGACCTGCCCATGTGAGCAGGACTCACAGAGCATTACTTTATATTGTCCTTTTAATCATTACACCGTGATCTGGCCCCCCCTATTTTATTAAATACACTTAAAATTTTTACTTATTTTTAAACTTTCACTGGAAAGATTGTATTAGAGAATCAGTCACTTTTGGCTACTTTTTCAAGTAGTGTTATTTTTCTCTTTTATTCTTTCACTTTTGGGGAAAATGTATTTTTTATGTGTGAATAATTTCTCTAGTTGCCAGAGGGCATGTGCGTTCACTAGAGACACAGAGAGGCAATGGGGCATTTTCATGTCACTACCCATTTTTCTTTATTCATGCCCACATATATGCCCTGGATATGTTTGAAGTCACTGGGGTCAGGTGTGCGTTCACTAGAGACACAGAGAGGCAATGGGGCATTTTCATGTCACTACCCATTTTTCTTTATTCATGCCCACATATATGCCCTGGATATGTTGAAGTCACTGGGGTCAGGATTTGAACTGTACTCAGCCCTGGGGAATAGAGTCCATCAACTACCAGGCCATAAGGCTGACCTATATAGGACTACATTTTGAATTTTAGTTATAATTCAAATAAACAATTTTACTGGAAATGTGTTTGCATATTTTACCTTCATCTTGATTTTTGTTTTTCTCTAATTTTGATTACCTGTATCATTCCCAAAACTTGTCATGCCCTGTTATAATGCCAGTTATGTTACAAAATATATTAATAAAAGGGAACATGTTGTTTACTCAATTTAAAGGAATACTCCCCGGCCAGCCAGTGGCATGTGGCTCCCTCTCTCTGTCTCTGTTTCTGGGGAACATTTTTTTTAAAGACATATTCCTATATTATTATATAATTCAAAAATTGGTTAATTCACAAATTGGTGTACGGTGACTACTGAATACTATTGATATAAATCAACTCAGGTTGAAATGCTGCTAAAAAACAAACATCTGTAATGATACTCTATTAATCCCATGCTCTGTGGGGTTTCCAACTTTCAAGTAGTTTCCCAAATCCATAATATGCATGACATTATTTATTTCATATTAAGGTAGTCTGTGTAGATTTAACAGCACAATATACACACTGCTGAATTGAGTAAATAACATTTTATTTTAATGTAGAAATATTTACAATTTTGAGAAATGGACTCTTTGTTTTTTATAATTATTTATTTAATTTTAATCCATTATTATTATTTTAATTTGATCAGAGAGAGAAACACACAGAAAGAGGGAAAACAAGAGAGCAAGCCTCAATCGAACCACCATCGGCCATGTGGGACTTCTGGACCTCAACCCCCATGCCACCTGCTGGTCCCAAAATGGACTATTTTGAATTATAATATATCTTAGTCTCCCAGAAGAATTAATTTTCTAATGAAATAGGGTAAAGTAAATCAAAGACCTAAACATAAAACACATGTAAGAAATTTTTTTAATAAATTCTTTTATGAAAATGTATGTTCTTAAGAACTTAAAAAGGAGTGAGCAAGTGGCATGGTGGTTAAGGTGATGAACTCCCACATAGCTCTCCTGTGGTTGAAGTCCCAGAGCCCATGGCTCAAAAATCACACTGGTCATGTGTATACACAGGCCCAAAATCTTGAGAGAATAGAGGAGAAGGGATTGTGGCATGACCATCCTCCTAGAAGGTGATTTGTCACTTTCCTTCTATTTCTCTCCTCTCTAGCAAGCACGTGCGCCCTATGGCAAAAACCTAAGACAAAACAAACTTAAAAATATATGTTCATGAGAAAACATAGGCCCAGTTGCAGTGATGCAGTGATAATACAATATTCTCTCATATAGATGACTGGTCAGTTCACAAGTCAACCTATACAGGCAGAGTGCTATACAGACCCTGCTTTTATTTATTTATTCAAACATCTGTCAGAATCTCTACTCGAGAGAACTGGGTCATATTTTTTTTCTTTATCTTTTATTTATTTTAATATTTTATTAGACTTTGTTTTTCAGAGCAGTTTTAGGTTTGTGCAGCAATTGAGAGCGTGGTGCAGAGATTTTCCGTGCACCTCGTTTCCCCAGAGATGCAACATGTCCTATAACAACTTCCTCCACCCGAGCGGTACAACTGTGGGTTGTTGGGAAAGTAATGACCCATTTTTCTAGAAAACTATGTCATGACTTTTCCAACAACCTAATACAACTGATGAATCTACATTGATACATCATTCTCCCCCATGGTTTACACTAAGGTTCACTCAGTGTAATTTTATGTGTTTGAAGAGATGTGTAATGACTCAGCCATCATCATAGTGGTGTGCAGAGTACTTTCACTGTCCTAAAAATCCTTTGTGTTCCATATTTTTACCACTGGCAATCACTGATATTTTACTGTTCCATGGTTTTGCTTTTTCTAGAAGGTCATTTAATAGAAATCATACAGTCTGTAGTGTTATGCAGTGGGCTTTTCTTTTTCCACTTAATTCTATGCATTCAGGAGCCAGCAGGTATCATGGTGATTAAGGTGCTGGATTCTGACATGGCCAATGGCAGATGGAGTCCTGGGCCTGAGGACTTCAAAATCATGACTGGCATGTGTGCATGCATGCCCGAAATCTCAGGAAGAGAATAGAAGAAAAGGGATTGCTGTGTAGCCATTTACTGCGGGGGAGGATTTCTCACCTTCCCTATCTCCTTCTCTGTCTCTCTCCAGCAAAGGCATGTGCCTTATTGTAAAAGCCTTTAAAAAATGATAATAATACACATTTACATTTCCTCAAATTTTTTTATAGATGGATAGTTCATTTTCTTTTCAGCTCTAAGTAATATTGCATTGTCTGGTTATACCAGTTTATTTACAAACTGAAAGCGATCTCAGTTGTTTTCAAGTTTGGGTAATTATAAATAAAACTACTATAAACACTCAGATTTTCATATGAACCTAAGTTTGCTGTTTGAAGTAAATGCTTAGGTGCATGATTGATGGACAGTATAGTACAAGTATGTTAGGTTTTGTTTTGTTTTGTTTTGTTTTTTGGAGAGGTTTTCGCTATAGGGTGCGTGCACTCTCCAGACAGACAAGTAGAGACATACGGACAGAAAGCAAGAAATCACACCCCAGAGGAGATGGTCACGCCGCAATCCCTTCTCCTCCATTCTTCTCTCGGGATCTTGGGCACGCATGCACACACGCCTGGCTTGAGTTTTAAGCCACCGGGTCCGGGACACGAACCGCGGTCGACTACGTGGGAGTCCAGTGACATAGCCATTATGCTGACTGCTAGTCCCCAAGTATGTTAGGTTTTGTAAGAAATTGCCAAACTGTCTTCCAAAGTGGCCATGCTATTCTGCTTTTCTAATAGCAGGAGGTGTCCTTGTTCCACATGTCCACCAGCTTTTGGTGCTTTTAGTGTCCTGCATTTTGGTCATTAAAATAAGCATGCAGTGGTATCTCCTTTATTTGCATTCCCCTGATGACTTATTATGTAGATCACTTTTTCATATGTTTATTTGCTGTCTGTATATCTCCTTACCAGAGGTGTCTATTAAGATCTGTGGTCTAGTTTTTTAATTGGGTTGATTGTTTATTGTTGAGTTTTTAAGAGGTTTTGGTATAATTTAGATAATGGATGTGTATCAGATGTAGTTTTTCCACATATTTTCTCCCAGTCTGGCTTGTCTTATTCTTTTGACAGAGTCTTTTGTAGGGCAGACATTTTTCCATATTAGGGAAGTCCCGCTTATTATTTTTCATAAATTTTACCTTTGATGTTTTATCAGTAAAGTCATCACCAACCTCAATGACATCTTGATTTTCTCCCATAGTTCTTTCTTTTCTTTTTTTCTGGAAGCTCTAAACAATTTGAAGTTTACATTTAGGTTTGTGATCCATTTTGAGATAATTTTTGTGAAAGGTATATGGTTTGTCTCTTGATTTGTTCATGTGGGTGTTCAGTAGTTCCAGTAGCATTTGTTGAATGACTGTCTTTTCTACAGCTTTGCTATTGCTTCTTCATCAGGAGTCAGTTGACTATATGTAGGGCTATTTCCAGGCTCTTTAGTCTGTTTCATTGATCTATTTGTCTAGCTTTTCAGCACTGTTACACTCAGTGATGGCAGATTTACAGTAAGCCTTGAAGTCAGGTTAGTATCATCCCTCCAACCTCATTTTTCTTCAATAATGTGTTGGCCATATTTGGCATTTTAATTTTCCATAAATATTTTTGAATCAATTTGTACATATACCTAAAATAATTTGCTAGTATTTTTATGGGGGTTACATCGAAACATGTTCGAACATTTTAATTACTTTAAAACATGTTTTCCAGCCTGATTGTCAGCTTGGGATTTCTTTACCTTTTATCATCTGAGTAAGTTTGAACCATTATTTATGCCATATGAAAACATAGTGTTCTCTCCATGTCTTCTTTCTTTTTTTCCTTTGTCCCCTCCTTTTCTCTACCTCCCTTCTCTTACTAAATGTACTACGCTCTCAATCTCTCAAGTAAAGTGCAACCTTAGAACTTTACCGCAGCACAATAAGATTGTATCTTTTAAAAAGCAGTAACCAGGAGCCAGAAAAAGGCATAGTAGCCAAGGTGCTGAACTCTCACAAGGCTGACAGCAGTTCAAGTCCTGGACCCACTGGCTTGAAAATCATAGTGGGCACATGTGCATGTGTGTCCAGAATCCTAAGAGGAGAAGGGAATGGAGAAGGGATTGTGGTGTGGCCATCCCTCTTGGGGGGTGATTTCTTGCTTTCCCTCTCATTCTCTCTGTCTCTCTCTGGTGAGCACATGAGTTCTATGACAAAAACTGAACAATAATAAATTAAATAAATATTTAAATAAAATTAATAATGCTACTGATTTATACTTTCTGCTATTTTTAATAGAATTACAAAGTTATGCTAATTTGTATTAATAACTTAGTGGAATAAAAGTAGTAACAGTAGCCTTTTCATGATAATGGGAACAGCATAATTGAGCAATCTAAAATCAAACTCTAAAATGAACTGGTTAATTTAGCATTTTACAGTAGGGGGAGCTATACTTTGATATACAGTAGTTAGCATCTATTTTTGTGTATATAAGTTAGTTAAATGAACATTTGGATGGTTGATCACATTTGTGTGTGATTGGCATGCATATTATACTAAAATTGTAATTACTTAAGAGCAATTACTCTAAGTAATACTTCATTGACTATTTAAGTATCTATTTATGTCTAAATATCTAATAGAGTTTCTCTTTTATCACTCTTAAAATGAAGACCACTTTACCTACTTGAAGAAGTAATTCAGGATTAACATCACATTACTGCATAAATTAGATAAGCTTGAGGTAAAGACAATCCATTGGATGCATGCTTTAGAACAAATAGAGAAGAAAATTCAGTACTTCCTGTATAGCAATACAGCATAGTCACAGAAAGAAGTTAACAGCAGAACAATTGACTTTGATAACTCAAGTGGACAAATATTGAATATAAAATTCAGATTCACTCTTATTCTACCTATAGATCTTTTTAATTTTAATATTTTTAAATAACTATTAATTTGTATTATTATTATTAATTTCCCACAGGGCACAAGCACTTATCAGAAAGACAGAGAGTGAGAGAGAGAAAGAGCAAGGGTAAGTGAGAGAGCAAGCTGCCAGGTCCAGGACTTCAGCAGTGGTCAATTATGCTGGAGTCCAGTGCTGCAACCACCATGCCACCTGCTGGCCCTGATATTTCTTTTTTTTTTTTTTTCCACCATTGCTTTAAGAATAAAAAAGAAAATTTAGAGAAAAACTGGCAAAATCAAAGCGAAGATCATTTAGGTTGCAGTTTGGCAATATACAGTGTGAACTGTTGACATTTGAAACCTTTCTGTTCTAGTTGTTGAAATAGCCTTTTATATAAGTGGGCTGGTGAATCGTCCTTTCAATCAATAAACTGACTTGGAGTTTGTGTTGTTGCCTGCAAAGTTGGTAAGTCAAGGTTACCATCCCTTTAGTTCCTAAAAAGCTATTTAGGTTCACATGACAATGCTATCCTCTAGTACTTACTAAAATTGAGCAAAGGATATAAAATTACCACCATTAAAAAGAATAAAAATGTCAAGCTATTCACTACCCTTAGTCTGTAACACTTGGAGTTAGCTAAATCCCACATTATTGTGTTTCTACGTGTTTTGAATCCCAATGTGAGGTTTGTGGTAGCAGAGATGAGAAAAACCTTACCTTCTGTTATTTAGATCTAGAAGGATGGGAGACACCACCAGAATAATCAAAACTATACACTTAAAATAAATGAATAAAGCTCTTTTTATTACTCATTAAGTATAATGCCAAAATCTTGACTCATTTAACAGAAAGCAATTACACAAGCACTACGTTCTTCCTTTCTTTTTTCTTTTTCTTTCTTTCTTTCTTTTTTTTTTTTTTTTTTTGAGAGAGAGATTTTTGCTATAGTCCATGTGTTCTTACCAGAGAACAGAAAGAGAGAGAGAAAAAGTGAGAAATCACCTCCCCGGGGGGAATGGTCATGACACAATTTCTTCTCCTCAATTCTCCTCCTGGGACTTTGGGCACGCATGCACACACGCCCAGTGTGTTTCAAACTGCCAGGTCTAGGACTCAAAACACAGTTGATAATGTGGAAGTCCAGTTCCTAGCTACTATGCTACTTGCTTGCCCCTGTTAAAATATTCTTAATATAGTTTTAAGGGCATTGCTCTCTATAGTTCTGAAAGGATTTTACAAACAAATCCAAAAGAGACAGGCACCCTATTCATGAATAAGCAGTTTGCAAAAGTAGAAATGCAAATTGCCAGTAAACATTAAAATAAAATGTTCAGCCTTTACTGGTTATTAAGGAAATGTAAATTAGATTGATGAGATAGAGTAGCAAAGATGTAAAAGAATAGTAAAAGCCAATCAAGGAAAACATAGAGAAACTAGTGATCTTTTTCATGGCTCAATTTGAGGCATGTAATGGTTTTAGAAATCAGATAAGCTGTGGATTGAAATTCTTATATTGTTTGTTATTCACTTTTTAAACTTGGTAAGAAACTGTAACCTTCTTACTTTTGTGATTTTTTTTCCTCCAATAACTGAACATGATGATATAAAACTCACAGAGTCCTTGGAAGGCTTATGTATGATATTACACATAATGTATTTAACATATTTAAATAGTAAATGTTGATGAATTGGGGCTATTAGAATGAAAATTGGTTTAGCTTTTTTGGCATAGGTATTGACTAGATACACACACATCCACATATTTATACAAAATACCTTTAAAATGTGTATGTCTTATGACCTAACATTGCTTGGAATTTTTCAAAAGCAATGAACACCTATATCTATATAAAAGGTAGTTGAATCACAGATCATTTATAAGAGTACAAAAATTGAAAACAAGTATCTAGAATATTTATTAAAATTTTGGTATGCCTACTACTAAAATTTCAACATTTGTTGAATTTACTTTGTTTTCTGCCTCACTTCCCTTTTTAATTTGCAAGATCTGTTATATATCAGCATCTCATTATATTTTAAACCTGGAGCTTTTAAAGTATTTTTAATTTGTTATTTTATTTAACAAGAAATCTGTTTTTTTTTTAATACTGGGACAATTTTATCATCTATTTAAATTGATAAGGAAGACAAGATCACCCAAGATACACTCCCCATGGCATCTCTCTGAGAAGAAAGGCCAAAAGTTGAATAAAGGCCTACACTTCATGTGGAGAAGTCAGTTGAGACTGAACAAGTACAAGGAAAAGTCTTGGAAGCTATGGCCCTCCTGAATCTCAAGTAAGAATTGTAAAGAGAACTTCAATAGTGAACTTACAGAGGCTCTAGTGCCTTCCTCACCATGGGGGAGAAGGAGAGAGGAACTCTCCTCTGAAACCCCAAATTCTGTACTCCCATCTTAGACCCCAGCATTCTCCAACTGCAGGAGAGCAAAGAAATGGACACAGAGCTAACACTCGTTGAAGGGTATTGCATGAATGTCTCACTTCAGAGAAAACATTGGACTCCCAGCTCCCTAAGTCCCTAGACCCCAAAACCATATTGAGAGCCAATTCACAGATAAAGCCCAGAATTTATTTGGGAACAGGAGATTTGACATCTCACAGTCCTGAGGGCCAGGAAGGCATAGTACGTAGGTGAGGATGCCTCTGTGATCTAGAGAATCAGGGCGGATACCCCAGTAACTAAAGCCTACTGGCCTCGCTTGGTGCTGGAGACTGAAAATTGTCCATTCCCCTGCCTCCAAAAGATGATGTGTGAGGGCATCCTCTCCTCCTCAACAAAGGTTGAGGGATCTGGACATTCCCTCTGACTAGCTAGTGGGCCTACTCTCTCTCTCCTTTCAGAGACACCAGAAGTTGCTACATACCCCCTAGGGCCCTATACTGCAGCTTTTTGGGACTTACCTGAACTTTAATGTGACCAAAGGAAAGGGGAAGGATACCTGACAGAGAGGACGATGCCAGGGCACCCCTACAGTTCAGAGGGGAGAAAACAATGCTACAGTGTTTCACTCTAGACCATTCCCTAGCCCAGAGGAGGGCACAACTGACAGCCCGACTTGTAGATCACCCTCATCCATCTCCAAATTTGGTGCACCTGCCTGTCTTCCAGGCTCAGCTCCAATCTGCCAGACTCTGACCACCTCTGGCCACTTGAGCCACCTTTCCATATCCATCTACAGATTTTGTGAACTATCTGCACCCTCAAGCTAGCCTCTTAGGCTTTGTTCAATTCTGCCAGACTAAGCTCTCCTTGGGGCCCTCTCTGGCTACCTCAACAGGGCTGCCTCCAGATTTTGTAGTCCACCCCACTTACAGGCATTTCTAGCTAACAGTCCAGGCTCCATTTGGATGCAGCAGACTTAGCTCAACTCTGGACCTCACGGGCCATCTCACCTGGATGCCACTTAGGTCCTGCTCTACTGGCCTGTGTTCCCTGACTGAACCTGCTCGGTCAGTTCAGCCTTTCCC
>NW_006159990.1:2175315-2207256 GCF_000334495.1 Tupaia belangeri chinensis | reverse complement strand
CATAGACTGTGCTAGAATAATTCACTCAGATCCCTTTGGCCTTACCACCTTGGGCTTTGCCAGTCTGCTTGGTTAGGCTGGTCTTCAGACCTTAGAATGTGCCTCACCTAGGCTCTGCCAGGGCATGCATGGGTCCTGCTGGGCCCTACCCACTTTCAAGTCTCATGGGCTAACTTGCCCAAATCTTGCTGAGTCAACTTCAGTTGACTTACCTCAGGGCTTTAAAGCTGCCTAGCCTGGACACATTCAGGCCCTCACTTGGCCCCACTCATCCCTGAACGCCATAGACTATCACACCTAGGCCTACCTGGGACTTGCTTGCCTCTTACCTCCCACCTCCTCCTTCTTATTCCAACTGCTGGCCTGGGCACCACTCCCTCTGAACTCTATAGTGGGCCTGCCTGGACATGGCCTACCTCAGAAAAGCACCAAGCCCGTTGCCTGGGCCCACATGGCCAAGCCCATCTACTAGTGCTATGAAGGACCTCTCCAGTGACCCATTCAACCTCTAACCAGTTAGAGGTATTTACTCTTTCCTTTCTGTTCCAACAACAGCTCCTGTCTTTGCCTGTCCTGCTTGCCAGCAACACAAGAAAGCATGTAAATAAATAAAATATAGAATGATATACCACAATAAAGTAAAATTAAAAAAGCACTTGACAACTCAATACATACTTCCAAAAAAATGTAGAAGTATTTCCAAATGTACACAACATAATGAAAAATTCAAGAAGATAAATATGCCTAAAACTTATACCCTGTATACATACTTTGAAAAACCAACAATCACAATATGAAAAACAGGGATCATCAGCATAATGGCTATGTCACTGGACTCTTACGTAGTCGACCGTGGTTTGAGTCCTGGACCCGGTGGCTTAAACTCATATCAGGCGCATGTGCGTGCGTGCCCAAGATCCTGAAAGGAGAATGGAGGAGAAGGGATTGCGATTTGGCCATCCCCCCGAGGAGTGATTTCTCGCTTTCTGTCTCTGTCTCTCTCTGTCTTTCTGTCAAGCATATGTGCCTTATAGCAAAAACCTTTCCCCCAAAAAAATATATATGAAAAAGATTTTTTAAAAGGATTAAAAAAAAAAGATAAAAAAGAGGCCTCGCCTGTAGCCAGGAGATGGCATGGACTGAATCCCGTGTGGCAGACTGTATAGCTGGAGTCCTGAACCCAGTGACTAAGAAAACATGACAGATGTGTGTGCATGCTTGCCCAAAATCCCAAAAAGAGAGAGATGGAGGGGAAAGGATTGTGGTATGACCGTTTCCTATGGGGAATACTTTCTTGTTTTCCGTCTCTATGTATCTCTCTGTCTTTTTCTAGAGAATGTGAGCACCCTCTGGCAAATGAAAAAAGTTTTCAAGAAAGTTAATATTAGAGTGTTATATTTTACTGCTGTACCACTGTCAGGCTGCTTAGAATTATATTAATTAATTATTATTATCAAATAATATAAAATAAAATATTAAAACATTATCTTTAGGAAGTTGGACTGTTAGGATATGTGTGTATGTGCACTCTTATATTTTTATGTTTTTAAAAATATAATCTTTGAGTATATATTGATGTTACAATTGTAAATCCTTGCTTAATAAATTAATATACATATTTTTGATATATGAAAAGGCATTCTTTTAGAAAGGAAATATATCTTTTTTTTTTTTCTTCTTGAAAGGTTTTTGCTATAGGGTGTGTGCGTTCTCCAGAAAGAAAAAGCGAGACAGAGAGACAGAAAGCAAAACATTACCCCCCAGGGGAGATGGCCATGCTGTAATCCTTTTTCCTCCATTTTCCTCTCAGGATCTTGGGCACACATGCACATGCGTCCAGCATGAGTCTAAGCCACCGGGTCCAGGACTCGAATTGCTGTCAACCACATGGGAGTCCAGTGACATAGTCATTATGCCAACTGCTGGTCCCAGAAAAAATATCTTTTAAAATGATTTTATTATAATTTCCTTCAGTACATTTTCGGAGCACACATTTTTGTTAATGTATAATGTTATCATATTATTCATACTTCTTTGTTGCTTGTTTCTAAAAATATCATCTTCTGGGGCCACCAGGTGGGTGTGAGAGCACATATTGCCCATGCTCTCACAAATTTCAATTATGTAGAATAATTTATTTTGTATGCTGTCTTTAATCTTTTCTATTCCATTGTAACTGCTAATGTTACCAAGAGTAAGGGAAGTTGTTGGAGAAGACACAGAGGGTGAATTGTATGTCTTTCTTAGTGATTTTTTAAAATATGATGCATATACGTGTGTGTGTGTGTGTGCGTGTGTGTGTGTGAAGGTCTGTACGCCTCAGTGTAATACTAAATCATGTAATAGTATGTTACCAGTGTCTTGGGATACTGAAATCGGATAGCACATCAGGTGCTTGGGTGAAAAGTGAAGTAAAGCAAAATCTTATGGAAACAAAAATTATTGTGCTTTATTTTTTTCTCTTAAACTGTAACTTTATTTGGAGCAGGAGAATTTTTCTTACATAAAGTTATCATTTTTAAATTGATTAATTAACTAATTAATTAATACATGTAACCACTGTGTATCATTACAGCATACCAAATAAACTTTCCCGTCATGAAATACACTGCATATCAGTCCTGTCAAAGACATAAAGTTAATGTTTTAAAACACCTTAGGAAAAACTATTCAGAAAGCAACATTTCAGAAGGGTCTGGTTCAAATGGTTTGCTATCCTCTTACTTTCTTCCTATGAATATTTTCTTTATGTCAAACTGCTATCCATTCTGAAGTATCTGTGAGATAGTTGAGATAAGAATACTTTGTTCAGGTAATTTTAAATTCATATTAGCACAGTGTCTATAAGAAATATAATACAGGATAACGTGATATTTGCCTTTAGTTTGTCTTCTTAATGATTTTCACAAGAAGGTTCTCACATTAAATTAAATGAAAGTACAGTACATTTGTTTGAAAATTTAAAATAATTCTAAAAGTTAAACACATACATTAAACAAAGAAGTTACTATAGTATACTTAAAATGATGTAAAATAATTAGTATGTCAAACATTTTCTTAAAAACATACTGCTTTTGTTTATACACTGGGCTGGGACACACAGCTTATATTCTTTGTTTTATTTTTTTTTCTCTTTCTCTTCTAAATGGCACAGAACAATGACTTGATGACATGAAAATGTACTTCATAAGAAAACACAAGTAACTTTATTTATACTTAAAAAAACAATTCTTGTTTTGTGTCCCCTTGATGGTTTTCAATTTTTGATTACACCAAGATAATACAGTCTCATCATGAAATGTATTCATCCTTCAGGCAAGTGATGTGCCTAAAAAAAAGTTTGAAAATCGATTTTCCTCCTACTTTAATCCTATCATAAATGGGCCAGGAAAGGGTTTGCTAATCCATGGAACTGTATTCTTTAATGAACACCCATGCCGAGATTAGCTTTTCTGTATCTGCAAATGCATGCTCTACCTGCGGTATGCCTGTATCCCTGGCACACCATGGTTACTGAACCTTTGGGCATAGAATGAGAGCCAACACTTTACCGAAATCTGGTGTCCTAGAAAGCTTTCTGTATAAAAATGAGGTCTAGGCATGGACAGGAAGAGTGACACACATCATTCCTGATGATACCTTGTGTCACATTTTTAATTTTACAGTTATTAAAAATATATGCAACAGATTGCATTTTATTTTCACGTTAAAAATGGTCACTACTCCCTCGAGTGGTACAGAGTTTGTATACATAATTTGTCTTTTACCCATTTTGTTGGGGGTGGAGAATGTGAGTGGAAAAGAGTACAGGATTTTGCTAGTTTTTTATAATACAGATTGGTTATTTTCAGTCTTCTAGTTTTCTCAACTGCCCATCTTAATCTTCATATGAATGGGTTTGGCCTCCCAAAGTAAGCTGTTTTCTGGTAATTAAAGGAAAATGAACAAGAGAGAGAATGAAGTTTTTTCTGAAGTGGGGCACTACAAAAGAACTACATATATATATATATGTAGTTATATATATATAATATATATATATATATAATTTATCATACCTAGTAACTGTTTTTTTTTTCTCACTTTAAAAGAATGTAAGGATCTTAACACATGCTAGAACACAAAGTAATTTTTAAAAATATATTTTATATTTTTCTTCCCCATATCCAGAGGCAAATATGAGGTTTTTTTTTTTCCTTGTAAATTTTATATCGAAATTCTTCTGTGGTTATTAGTTGGAGAAAACTGTAAAGGCATGGATAAAGAAGTTTAAGTTATTAAGCACAAAAACTACTTAAACATTTTTCATCTATATTCAATTTAATTTTACCATTATAATAAATACTCTACTGGCTTGTGGGAAAGTGGCTCTTATTATTCAAACCTAACCCTGATTTTTTAGCAATATTTCAACAGTTAGAAAATTCTTTAAGGAGTGAACATGGATTTCATTATTTCAATGGGACACTTTACCTATACAAGACAAACACAGTGTCTGGTTAATAGATCTCTGCCTACAACCACACTGTATGAATATACCTACAACCCTGTGCTCTCCATGGCACATATACTTGAAAGAACTATGATTCTGACACAATGTGGCTTTTACTTGGTTGACTGCACCTGAACTTTGGGAGTCATCTTTGATTCTTCTTCCTTGCCCCACTACTGAATAGTAAAGCTTATCGGTCTTAGTATATATATATATGGCATGGCATGTGGGCTCACCAGAGAGGCAGAGAGAGGCAGAGAGAAAGTAAGCAAGAAATTACCCCCCAGTGGGGAGACCCATGCTACATTCCCTTCTTCTCTATTCTATTCTCGGAATTTTGGCCATGCATGCTCATGCACCCAGCGTGAGTTTTAAGCTGCCAGGTCCAGGACTAGAACTGAGGTCACCCACGTCGGACTACAGCGATGTAACAATTACACCATCCGCTGGTCCTCCAATCTTAACTTTTTAACATCTCTTAGAAAAAACTCACCTGAAAACAAAAAATCCAACTTAAAAAATGGGCAAAACACTTAAATAGACATTTTTTTTCCAGAGAAAAACAGCAAATGGCTAATAACCACATGCAAAGATTCTCAGCATCACAAATCATTGGGTAAACAAAAGTCAAAACTAAAATAGGATTCCACCTCATACCTATTCGCATGGTTACAATGAAGCAAATGAAAACAGAAGCCAGGGCCAGCTGGTAGGTAGCATGGTGTGTTTAAACAGCTGGATCCCGTGGCTGATTGGGCTCTTTAAGTCCTGGACCTGGCAGCTTAAAAACATGCCAGACACATGGGGATCAGCAGGTGGCATGGCGATTAAGGCACTGGACACTCCCACATGGCCAACCACAGTTTAAGTGTTGGACCTGGTGGCTCAATTTCTCACTTTCTCTCTCTCTCTCTCTCTCTGTGTGTGTGTGTGTGTGTGTGTGTTTAGGTGTATGAGTCTGTCTCTGTCTGGTCAAATTAAAATAAATGATTGAACAAATAAAATTAAGTAAAGTTAAAAGAAAAATAAACATGCCAGACACATGTGTGTGCATATCTTAAATACTAACAAGAGAATGAGAAGGGATTATAGCATGGCCATTCCCCCAGTGAGTAATTTTTCACTTTCCCATTCTCTCTCTTCCTGTCTCTCTCTGGCAAGCACTTCATTGCAAAAACAAAACAAAACAAAAAATAAAAACACACACCCAATAAAACAATAAAAACAAACAAATAAAACACACACCCCAAAAAACAAACAGAAAATAAGTGTTGGTGAAGACTCAAAAAACTGGGACCCTTTAGCATTGTTGTTGGGAATATAAAATGATCTAACCACTGTGGAAATCTTAGGTGTACTTTACCACAGTGGAAAAAAAATGTGTTTTGAGGGGTAATACTCATGTCTTAAAAGTTTCTGCTAGAGTGTACAATTAGGAAATTTTACCAAGGGCACATTCTACAACAGTCCAACAACAGAGTATGCACAGCAGAAATTGTATGACAATAACCATTAATGTAGAAGGAATAGAGTCTGAGGAAGAACATTAAGGAGAAAAATAGAGAGGCAGAGTATTAATGGGCCAAAGGAATGGGGCATTATCTATTGAAGATAACCTTATAGTATTATCAACTGGACTGGGGAGAAATGCACACATGTTGGAATATTCACTTTGCAAGCTAAATAATGTGATTTAATGTAAAAAAGAACTTGAAATAAAATTCTAAAAATGATAAAAAAAGAATGTAAGTAACTTCTTCCCTTGTTACCTTTCTATCACATCTTTATTGTCTAGATATGAACGAGTTAGTATGGTTATTTTGGGGAGTTTTGGGGTGGAGGGATGAAAAATAAAATGACCATACCTACCAACTTCACTGCAAATTGCAGGCTTGCTATGAGACCAGGGTGGATAAAGGAGACTTACTTTTAGATCAGGTTTGACAGTGTAGTAGTTTATATTGTTTTCCAACAGTTTTTTCTTTCATTTCTGCCCTTGTCTCACCCCCATCTCACTGTTGGAGGTCCTAATTCTCCCAGTAGGCTGGGGCAAAGGCTAGAGGAGGAGGGGTGTCTTGGCACAGAGACCATGCCAAGGGTACCTGTCTTTTTCTTTCTCTCTTTCAATAAATAAACTTTAAAAACCCCACACATAATTTTGCTCCTCTCAGACACAAATCTACACAAAATAAAATCTATATTATATTTTAAATTTAGAATTCTGATTATTATTATTTGTTTTTCAAAACGGGTATCACTAAGTTGTATTACTTCTGCCTCAGGCTCTCAAATACCTGGGACTGCAGGTACTCATCACCATGCCTCATCTTTAGGCTGGGCTGCAAATTGAACCTGGTCCTTACACGAGGCTTCTGCCTGCCAAGCAGCAGCTTCTACCAGGGCTCACTACGATGTTTGGAACTAAATTTATATGGTTAAAGGTTATTTTATTAAAATTGTAAATCAGTAATCTATTGTTTAGAAAAAGTATTGTTTAGTTTAAGTTTAGAGTACTAAATATTACAAATGGTGTACTTATCTTCCCTGGAAACAAAACAGATCATCAGCAAAATATACAAGCATAACCCCCTGGAAGGGCTTTCCAAGGCAACACATTATTCAGCTGAGGCTATTAATCAACTGTGTATGACACATCAAATAAATGATAAAATTTTCACATTGTAACTGTGATGGTTTTGTTGGATAATCAAGTCTCCTGGTACTTTGCAGTAATATATGCTTAAAGGCGATGAATTAGCAACACATTATTTATAGAATGACTGAAAGTGCACAGAACATATCAAAGGGCATGGAGCCATGTGAGAGATTTTCTAACACATTGGCTAGGGGACCTTAGCCATGATGTGAAAACAAGATTGGTTCCCACTTATCCCACTTGGTGAACTAGAATACCCTCAATTTCAGGTAATAAGTTTATAGGAAAAGGTCATTTATAAGAAATGCTGCAAAGGAAATTTGATGCAGAAATCTTCTCATTGAATATATTGTCATTTGAGGCACATAAAAGGGAGTGGACATGTAGAGGCCTTGATTTTCTAGACCCCAGGGAAGGAAAGCAAAGCATTAAAAGAGCTACATGGGAGGGAAAATCAGAAGAGCCATGGATCACAGAGGGTTATCATGAGATTTTAGAACATCAGCTATCTTTCTTAATGTACACACAAGGGACCTGGACACTAGTTCTTGAAGGTAACTAGGTATTGTTTTGGTTTGTTGTTGTTAGAGGGTGTATGTGCTTGAAAGAGAGACAGAAACAGAGGAGAGTAGAAACCACTCCTCCATGGAAGATGGCCATGCCACACTTCTCCTCCATCTCTCCCTCCAATTGTGACTGTGAGCACACATGCAAATGTGCCTTGCGTGGTTTCCAAGCTGCCAGGTCTAGGACTCAAAACCGTGGCCATGGAAATCCATCTTCCTCAACCACTAGGCCACAGAGCTGGCCTGGGTATTGATATTTTAAATAGACATCTTTCTTTGGTTAAAGCATCTCATGTAACAATAATGTGCCTGCACATATAGTCATACATATATGCGCTTGCATGATAACATCATTAAGAGAAACCATTAGATTTACTAGGCAGAGAGAAAAATTTTGTCTCTGTAGTACTGAGTTAAACATTTATTTTCTATAAACTTTTAATGTCAAGTAAAGTAGCTCACACTATGTTTGCAGCATGAATTCTCTAGAGAGAAAGAGTGGAAAGCCAATAGCTTAGAAGTACAAGTCAGATGCCAGAAAGAGCCAGAGATCATCACTGATGTTCACACACTCTCAGAAAATTTCTAGGTCAACCTGTGATATTCTTGTACTGGCTTTGGTTTCCCTGTGTTCCCCAAACAGATTCTGTTACTTTCAATCATCACTGGATGGCTTTTAATGTATGACAAAGCTTGGAAGTATATGACTTTCAGGGAGAAACCACACATTTTTATCCGGTCATCTCCATTTCACGAGTTAAAGCTAGGTTTATGAAGTGGAGCCTGGTAGCTTTTTTGTTTGTTTCTTTGTTCAAATGTGGCACCATTGACATAATGGTAGGGGGAGATTTGCCAAGATATAACCAGTGGTCTTAGTTTTCAGTGATGTGTGCTTTTCAGTTTGTTCTTTTTTTTTTTTTTTCTTTTGAGAGAATTTTGCGATAGGGTGCATGCACTCACCAGAGAAACAGAGAGAGAAAGAAAGACCAGAAGCAAGAAATCACTCCCTTTGGTGTCAATACATATTTTATAGGGAAATCTGTTAAGGTTCCATACAGCTACTAGATAAATGACATTAACAATGCATTCATACTTTTGAAATATGTATGTGTGTGTATATATATATATAATTTTTAAGAGATCTTTCCTTAGGATGCCTACACTCATCAGGCAGAGAGAGAGAGAGAGAGAGGGAGAGGGAGGAGAGAGAGAGTAACATTAAGAGGAAAAGTGGGAAATTACTCTCCAAGGGGGATGACCATACCACAACCACTTCATTCTCCTCCTAGGACCTTGGGCACATATGTACACATGCCCGATGTGAGATTCAAGCCACCAGGTCTGGAATTCTAACTGCAATTGACAATGTGGGATTCCATCAACGTAATTTCTATGCCACTTACTGGCCCCTTGAAATTTTTTTTTCTTTTTTTTTTTTTGGAGAGATTTTCACTGTAGGGCGCGTGCGCTCGCCAGACAGACAGAGAGAGACATAGAGACAGAAAGCGAGAAATCACCCCCCAGGGGGGATGGTCATGCCGCAATCCCTTCTCCTCCATTCTCCTCTCGGGATCTTGGGCACGCACGCACACGCGCCCGGCGTGAGTTTTAAGCCACCGGGTCCGGGACACGAACTGTGGTCGACTACGTGGGAGTCCAGCGACATAGCCATTACGCTAACTGCTGGTTCCCGGACCCCTTGAAATATTTTTAAAAATAGATGTGAAATCCCATGTATCAACAAGAATGTAATAATATAAAATTTATCCTCAGTACCTCACATTAAATGCAAAAAAAATTTATCTTTTAAAGTTACTTGTAAAAGTATACAAAATACAATTATATAAATCCCTATATTAGGATTACATTTAATATGCAACATGGCATATTAACTAGTATTTTTTTAAGAGATTTTTTGTTATAGGACAAGTGTGCTTGCCAGATACAGAGAGATAGAGAAAGAGAAAGTGAAAACTCATCCCTTAGAATGGGAGATGCCCATGCCACAATCTCTTCTCCACCATTTTGGCACGTATGTACACATGCCCAGCATGAGTTTCAAACTGCCAGGTCTGATATTCAAACTATGGTCAGCCATGTGGGAGTGTAGCATCTTAACCACTATACCATTTGCTGGCCTGGCATCTTAACTTTTATTTGGCCATTTGTTTTTATTTGAAATTTAATTTTAGATTACATAATGGCACAATAAGAAATTTGATTGGTATAGGTTTTAAAGGAATAGAAAACAATGGATTACTATGTTTTTGTTTATAATAATTAATTAAATAATATGTCACTAAATTCCCTTAGTTAATAAAAATTATGATACATAGCTTCTTTGGTAGAAAAACATTACACAATAATGATGTGCATTATTACCTTATTGAAATTCAGGGCCAATAGGTGGCATGGTTGTTTAGGCATTGGATCCCACATGGTTGACTCCATAGTTTGAGTTCAGGACCCAGTGGCTTGTAAAACATGCCAGGTGAATGCTTGTGCGTGCACAATATCCTGAGAGGAGAATGGAAAAGATTCTGCAGCATGGTCATCCCTCTGAAGGGTGATTTCTCACTTTCTGTCTTTCTCTGTCTCTCTCTCTCTCTGGTGAGCACACATATCCTATGGTATAAATTTTTAAAAAATCCATATGGCTTATAGAAAAAAATAAAGCAAATTTATGCATATATGTATATTTATATATACACATCACATATATATGTAAATAATGTGGCTACCTGTACACTGAATGGGATTACTTTCATTAAATACAATGATAATTATTATTCTCTAGTATTGTTGTTATGTTTGACTCTAGTGAAGGACCTGTACTGTCGGTGGCAGGAAATTTTTTTTTCCCAAAATCTGATGTCTCAAATTATACCAGCAATATTTTGCTAGGAGCAGTAGAACATGCACTTAGATACATTCTTATATATTTTGTAATCAGTTTCTAAGAAGCAAGAACAATATTTTTGAGAAGTACATGCAATTTTGAGTGAGAGCAATTTACGGTGTATTTTGGTGGTTGGTTTATTATCTAGTTCCTGATTATGCTGTTTTTCAAATGATTGATTGTGTAATTGCTGTGTTTTCCTTGATAATTGAAAATTCTTGCAAGCAATGTGTATTATGCAATGAAATTTGATGTGCTAACAATAAGTCGAATGAATTTATTATATGTTTGTCTTTCATATTTAATAGAACATATATACATGCATGCACACACACATACGAGGATGCAAAAAATGCTAATCCCAAATTTTATACTATTGTTCTGATTTAACATAATTTTCAGTTTTTAATTTCTCATTACAAGAAAAGAAAATTTCCTTTCCTTACTTGAATTTCTAAAATAAGTTTCCAATTTGCCATTGACTCTTTGTGTGTAAATTGTTACATTACTGAATCTCTCTTCCCTCATCCACAAAACGGGAACAATAATGGCACTTTTTTAATAGGTTTAATTTAGGTCACCAAAGTATAGTATCTAGCAAATATATTTATTTATGTAGCTGAACTGCTCTGTTTTCTCACCTACAGAACTGGAATAATAGTGGCACCTGTTTTCGGTGTAGTTTAAGTTACTGAAGTGAAGTATCTAGCAAATGCAATTAATTCTGGAGTTTGAGCTAAACTTAAATAGGAATATTTGTCTTCCAAAAAGACAAGAAAGTGCATTCAGATGGAAATATTTTTTATTTCAAATAGAGGTGTCAGGTAAATTCTAAGAAAAGCCTCCAAAAGCTATTCATGGGGGCAAAGGGCACCGTAATGAGAACAGTGCACTACAGCAAAAGCATGAGAGGCTCTTCTTTAGCCGTTGTGAGGCAGATGTCAGAAAACCAGCACACGTTCGACATGTCCAGGAAAAAGGATCAAAGTAACCAAGGAACATTTATTTTTCAGAGTTAGGAGAAAGGCAACAAGAAGAAATACATTAAAGAATGTTTCTCAATCTTTAATGAACACATGGATTACTTGGGGAACATGTAAATATTGAACTTTTGATTCAGTGGGTCTGGGGTGGGGCCCGAGACTCTGCATTTCTAAGAAAACGCTGTGTCTTTTGGTCCTTGGGCTAACTTTGAGCATGACAGCTATTAAATATACAATGAAAGAAAGAGATCACCTTACCTGCTGTATTTGTCATTTATCAAAAAACATTCTCAAGATACTGTGAAATTTTGGTAAACCAGGTAAAATGGATATTGAACTAAAATGTTTTAGCTACATAACAAATCTTTGCAGTACTTTATCAAGGCTGGTAATGTAATTTATAAACCACTTTGGGCAGGTTTGTTCACACGTAATAGTAATTGTTGCCTGAAACATAATGGCAGAGAAACATTAAGAGGAAAAGTGGGAAATTACTCTCCAAGGGGGATGACCATACCACAACCACTTCATTCTCCTCCTAGGACCTTGGGCACATATGTACACATGCCCGATGTGAGATTCAAGCCACCAGGTCTGGAATTCTAACTGCAATTGACAATGTGGGATTCCATCAACGTAATTTCTATGCCACTTACTGGCCCCTTGAAATTTTTTTTTTCTTTTTTTTTTCACTGTAGGGCGCGTGCGCTCGCCAGACAGACAGAGAGAGACATAGAGACAGAAAGCGAGAAATCACCCCCCAGGGGGGATGGTCATGCCGCAATCCCTTCTCCTCCATTCTCCTCTCGGGATCTTGGGCACGCACGCACACGCGCCCGGCGTGAGTTTTAAGCCACCGGGTCCGGGACACGAACTGTGGTCGACTACGTGGGAGTCCAGCGACATAGCCATTACGCTAACTGCTGGTTCCCGGACCCCTTGAAATATTTTTAAAAATAGATGTGAAATCCCATGTATCAACAAGAATGTAATAATATAAAATTTATCCTCAGTACCTCACATTAAATGAAAAAAAATTTATCTTTTAAAGTTACTTGTAAAAGTATACAAAATACAATTATATAAATCCCTATATTAGGATTACATTTAATATGCAACATGGCATATTAACTAGTATTTTTTTAAGAGATTTTTTGTTATAGGACAAGTGTGCTTGCCAGATACAGAGAGATAGAGAAAGAGAAAGTGAAAACTCATCCCTTAGAATGGGAGATGCCCATGCCACAATCTCTTCTCCACCATTTTGGCACGTATGTACACATGCCCAGCATGAGTTTCAAACTGCCAGGTCTGATATTCAAACTATGGTCAGCCATGTGGGAGTGTAGCATCTTAACCACTATACCATTTGCTGGCCTGGCATCTTAACTTTTATTTGGCCATTTGTTTTTATTTGAAATTTAATTTTAGATTACATAATGGCACAATAAGAAATTTGATTGGTATAGGTTTTAAAGGAATAGAAAACAATGGATTACTATGTTTTTGTTTATAATAATTAATTAAATAATATGCCACTAAATTCCCTTAGTTAATAAAAATTATGATACATAGCTTCTTTGGTAGAAAAACATTACACAATAATGATGTGCATTATTACCTTATTGAAATTCAGGGCCAATAGGTGGCATGGTTGTTTAGGCATTGGATCCCACATGGTTGACTCCATAGTTTGAGTTCAGGACCCAGTGGCTTGTAAAACATGCCAGGTGAATGCTTGTGCGTGCACAATATCCTGAGAGGAGAATGGAAAAGATTCTGCAGCATGGTCATCCCTCTGAAGGGTGATTTCTCACTTTCTGTCTTTCTCTGTCTCTCTCTCTCTCTGGTGAGCACACATATCCTATGGTATAAATTTTGAAAAAATCCATATGGCTTATAGAAAAAAATAAAGCAAATTTATGCATATATGTATATTTATATATACACATCACATATATATGTAAATAATGTGGCTACCTGTACACTGAATGGGATTACTTTCATTAAATACAATGATAATTATTATTCTCTAGTATTGTTGTTATGTTTGACTCTAGTGAAGGACCTGTACTGTCGGTGGCAGGAAATTTTTTTTTCCCAAAATCTGATGTCTCAAATTATACCAGCAATATTTTGCTAGGAGCAGTAGAACATGCACTTAGATACATTCTTATATATTTTGTAATCAGTTTCTAAGAAGCAAGAACAATATTTTTGAGAAGTACATGCAATTTTGAGTGAGAGCAATTTACGGTGTATTTTGGTGGTTGGTTTATTATCTAGTTCCTGATTATGCTGTTTTTCAAATGATTGATTGTGTAATTGCTGTGTTTTCCTTGATAATTGAAAATTCTTGCAAGCAATGTGTATTATGCAATGAAATTTGATGTGCTAACAATAAGTCGAATGAATTTATTATATGTTTGTCTTTCATATTTAATAGAACATATATACATGCATGCACACACACATACGAGGATGCAAAAAATGCTAATCCCAAATTTTATACTATTGTTCTGATTTAACATAATTTTCAGTTTTTAATTTCTCATTACAAGAAAAGAAAATTTCCTTTCCTTACTTGAATTTCTAAAATAAGTTTCCAATTTGCCATTGACTCTTTGTGTGTAAATTGTTACATTACTGAATCTCTCTTCCCTCATCCACAAAACGGGAACAATAATGGCACTTTTTTAATAGGTTTAATTTAGGTCACCAAAGTATAGTATCTAGCAAATATATTTATTTATGTAGCTGAACTGCTCTGTTTTCTCACCTACAGAACTGGAATAATAGTGGCACCTGTTTTCGGTGTAGTTTAAGTTACTGAAGTGAAGTATCTAGCAAATGCAATTAATTCTGGAGTTTGAGCTAAACTTAAATAGGAATATTTGTCTTCCAAAAAGACAAGAAAGTGCATTCAGATGGAAATATTTTTTATTTCAAATAGAGGTGTCAGGTAAATTCTAAGAAAAGCCTCCAAAAGCTATTCATGGGGGCAAAGGGCACCGTAATGAGAACAGTGCACTACAGCAAAAGCATGAGAGGCTCTTCTTTAGCCGTTGTGAGGCAGATGTCAGAAAACCAGCACACGTTCGACATGTCCAGGAAAAAGGATCAAAGTAACCAAGGAACATTTATTTTTCAGAGTTAGGAGAAAGGCAACAAGAAGAAATACATTAAAGAATGTTTCTCAATCTTTAATGAACACATGGATTACTTGGGGAACATGTAAATATTGAACTTTTGATTCAGTGGGTCTGGGGTGGGGCCCGAGACTCTGCATTTCTAAGAAAACGCTGTGTCTTTTGGTCCTTGGGCTAACTTTGAGCATGACAGCTATTAAATATACAATGAAAGAAAGAGATCACCTTACCTGCTGTATTTGTCATTTATCAAAAAACATTCTCAAGATACTGTGAAATTTTGGTAAACCAGGTAAAATGGATATTGAACTAAAATGTTTTAGCTACATAACAAATCTTTGCAGTACTTTATCAAGGCTGGTAATGTAATTTATAAACCACTTTGGGCAGGTTTGTTCACACGTAATAGTAATTGTTGCCTGAAACATAATGGCACAATTGTCCTCTTATTCAACTAGTCCATAACCAAGAGAAAAATTCCTACAATGTTCATATAAGAGAAATTCAGCATGTTATGTATTACTGAGCAATCATGATTTTTATGTTCCCTTGGGCTGCTAGATATTTTAAAGAAGCAATTTTTTTTATTTTTAAAGATATTGATGATATTTTAATGGGAGTAATATCTTATCACTCTTACGTAAAATTCTCTCGTGGAATTAAAAACAAAACATATGATGGCATTTAATTTGATTCATTAATCTGTCTCATTCAAACCATACTGCTCTGACAACAATAATGTTATCATATGAACAATGCCCACAATATCTATCGTTAACAGTCATTGAAAGGAAGCTTGCATGTACATCTGATTTATTAAGACATCGAAATTTTATTTCATGAATTCCAAATGCTCAGTTATAGCTTGGGGAGTTTTTATGGGTTTTCTGACTTGATTCTGTGGTTGTTGAAAATTAGCAGCATGTTTTGTGGAGATAGTCAAAATCTAAATATGTAAGAGAGAAAATTACCAATATAACTACGAAATTAAGACATATTTACCAAATAGATTGTTCTCCAACCTGTATATTTTTAAATACATTTAGAAATAAATGAATCTGAACATATATGCCTACATATTCTACAATATAGACATATTCTAAGAGAATCCATAATCTGAAAACCCAAAAGGTACAGTAAATCTGTAGACTTGCTTTATAGACAATTTTATCAGTACTTATTATGTGCAAATTATGATGATTCAAACTTAGAAAAACTAAGAAGCAATTTATTCCCATATCAATTTTTGTGCAGGCACTGACCCAATATATAAACAGCAAAAACAAACAACATAAAATATCACCAACTAAACTGTAGTTTAACAATTTAGATTGCAATTTTAGTATATCTTTACATATACACAAACACACATAAAAATTCATGTACAACATAACAAATAACATTTACACAAAAATTTTTATATTCAATCACTGTATGTCATTACAGCATACAAAATGGATTTTCTCAGCATGAATACACTGTATATTAGTTCAGTCAAAAATATTGCCACACCAAACTCATTATTATCAACAGATAACTTTTCATCTTTGTGTCTTTTAAAAGTTTTCATTCTTTCTTTTCCCCCTTAATTTCCTCCCTCTCACCCTACATTTCCCACTCTTCTTCCGCACTGTCTGTAGTATACACAGTTGGTCTCCATGCTCTTATACTTTCCAAACCTTTCAGTTTCTGCCATTGAGTGCTGACATTCAATAGATATTGAGTGGGGACATACATTCCCTCTCTTACATAGTTTGGCTTGCTTCACTTAGCAGCAAATCTTCCATATCCATCCTCTTTCTATCAAATGCCAGGGTCTCTCTCTTTTTTTTTTTTTATGTCTGAGTACTATTTCAGAGTGTATATGTGCCACACTTTTCAATCCATTCATTTGTTCATGAACATTTGGGTTGGTTCCATGTATTAGCGATTGTGAATAATGTTGCAATAAACATAGATATGCAATAACTTTTCTGGCTGAGTGCATTTCTGTCATTGGGGTAGATACGCAGGAGTGGAACTGTTGGATAATATGTTAATTCTATTTATAAGTCTTTGAGAAACCTCCATGTTAATCTCCACAGTGCTGCACTAATTAACATTCCTTCCAACAGTACAGTAGATCTCCCTTTTGACCACAGGCTTACCAGAACTTACTATTCTCTATTTTCTAAATCTTAGCCATCCTGACTGGGGCTAGGTGGCATCTGATTGTGACTTTGTTTTGTATTTCCCTTATGAAAAGGAATGTTGACCATTTTTTTTCCCACATTATTTTTGGCTGCTTGTATGCCTTCTTTAGAGAGTCGTCTGTTCAGCTCATTTGTCCATCTTTTAAATGTACTGATTTTTTTTTTTTTAGCTGCTTGAGTTTCCTGTATATTCTGGTAATCAGTCCTTTATATGAGGCATAGTTTCCTATTTTCTTTGTATTGTTTTTTGAGAGTTATTTTTGCTATAGGGCGCATGTTTTCACCAGAAAGACAGAGAGACAGAAAGCGAGAAATCACCTCCCGGGGGAGATGACTGTGCCACAATCCCTTCTCCTCCATTCTCCTCTCCGGATCTTGGGCATGCACACACACACGCGTGGTGTGAGTTTAAGCCACCAGCATCTGGGACTTGAACCATGTCGACTACATGGGAGTCCAGCGACATAGCTATTACACCAACTGCTGGTCCCAGAGGCATAGTTTTCATATATATTCTCCCATTCTGAGGGTTGCTGATTCATTCTAATTGTTTTTTGTTTGTTTTCATGTTTTGCTTTGCAGAAGCTTTTTAACCTGATGCAATTCCACTTGTCTATTTTGGGGATTATTTTCTGTGTTTTGAGGGTCTAATTTAAGTGTTGCCTACTCTGATGTCTCCAAGAGTTTCCCCTGGTGTAGTTATTAGTAGTGTTATGATTAGAGTTCTTGAGTTTTGATCTTTGATCCATTTTGAGTTGATTTTTGTTAATGGTGAGAGATAGGGTTCAGTTTCATCTTTTTCCAGTACTATTTGATAAAGATATTTTGTTTTCCTCACTGCCCTTTGTCAAAAATCAGTTGGCTATATGTTGTGGGTTTATTTCTGGGGTCTCAATTCTGTTCTTTTGGTCTACATGCCTGTTTTTGTGTCAGTGCCATGCTGTTTTGACTATCACAGCTTTGTAATACATTCTGGGGTCAGGGGGTGAGATGCCTCCTACTCCATTCTTATGCAGTGGCATTCACATTTACAATTTGTTTCCACTTAGATGGTTTAGGATAGTTTGGACTTGAGGGCTAAGGTATCTTAACCCTAAGAAATCACTACTTGAGCCCTTGCTCAAGACTTGCATGTTTCTGTACAAAAGTTTGCAAAGGACTGAATCTTATACTATAAACTTTTTTTAAAATGTAAATTTGGGGGAAGCATCTATAGCAAGTAGCTCTAACGCCAGTTCAGTGCTTGAGTATTAAATCCTCACTCTAAAATTTAACAGCTGAATAATACTGAAAAAGTCAGTTAAATAGTGGAGTGATTTTTATTTGTAAATTCAGGTAAATCTTAGTTCATAGAGCTTTTATGTATATTAAATATGATAGTAAAGAGTTTAACATGCTACAGAGTACATATATAGTGTATATACAGTTTATATATTATAAGGTAAAAATAAATACTAATTTATTTTGCTTCTCTCTGTCAATATCTTTATGTGATATTTATTGTGAATTAACAAATTATTTGCTTCAGTTCCTCATTTATAAATGATAATAAACCATTAATATATTATATATGACTTCCCAAAGAATAAGTATAAAAATTCCCTAAGTATAAAAATTACAAGTGAAGGATGTATGTCTTATGTAAAAAGAAAAAAAGCACAAAAACTAAAAAGCAAGGCAATTCTGGATGCTAAAATTTCCTTTCTGCACAGATTTCTCAGAGATATAGTAATTGTCAATATTAATTTAACAAATAAACACAGAAGCCAAGATAGTTTAGAACCTTACCTAGGTATTAAAGTTTTGAGTGATCAAGGTAAGTGACATATACAACTTAAAGCAGGGAGATGGCAACTTAATAAGGAGAGTCCATCTTTGAATACCTGTCATCTAAATATGCGCTACAGTCTTCAATTAAAATCTTTCATAAGCTCTTTTTTTCTTTTCTCAATATTGTCTCCTTTAGTACAACTCCAAACAGGAAACAAGCCTATTTAAAAAAAAAAATCCAGAAAGTTTTTGTCACCTCCCTGTAAGCCTCCAGTGGCTATCCAATGCTTTTGAGAATCAAAATCCAGACACTTTGCCAAGTTGTTCAAGGTCCTTTTTACTCTGGTCCTGCCTATCTCTTCAAACCTTATGTGATACTTCTCTGCTCCGTATCACTTATTTCAGCCGCAAAACCTTCCATTGTTATAAATAACACACTAAAAGGTTATCGTTTATCGTGTATGGTTTGATATACACATGCTTTCAGTATAATATTATAGTCTCAGTTCCTCAGGTAGCTCCTGAATCTTCAACACATTAATTCATCAATTTCAGCTCTGCCTCATTCTATGCTGTATAGACTCACCCCAGTTAACTGAACTGAATTAAATTAAACACATAGTATAATATAGTATAATATACTGTAGTAGTATGTTATATACTATTATTTTGCAATTTTTTTTGGAGAGGTTTTTTTCTGTTTGTTTGTTTGTTTGTTTGTTTTTGTATAGGGTGCGTGTGCTCGCCAGACAGAGAGAGAGAGAGAGACAGAGAGACAGAAAGCGAGAAATCACCCCCCGGAGGGATGGCCATGCTGCAATCTCTTCCCCTCCAGTCTCCTCTCAAGATCTTGGGCACGCACGCACACGCGCCCAGCGTGAGTTTGAAGCCACCGGGTCTGGGATGTGAACCACGGTCAACTACGTGGGAGTCCAGCAACATAGCCATTACACTAACTGCTGACCCCTTCTATTTTGCATTATTTTATTAAACATATACTGTCTTAAGACACAGGGTTAGTTGCTATTGAAAACTATTGAGATTGGTAACATCTTTCCCTTATAGGGTTTATAATGTATTGTGGAAATCCCAATATAGGGGGAAAAGTATATTAATGTTCTAATTAGTAATTGCTATAAAACTTAGCATCTGTTATTGAAAGAAAAAAAGAGAAAAAAATATATCTATTACCTAGGACTAGTAAATGATGTTGCAGCTAAAGCCTGGACTCCTGCATTTTTGACCCTGACTTGAGTTCCAAACCCAGCAGCCTGAAAATCATGTGGGTCACATGTGTGTGCATACCCAAAGTTTCAAGAGGAGGACGAAAGAGAAGGGATTGTGGCATGACTATTTCTCCTAAAGGGTGATTTCTCACTTTCCCTCTCACTGTCTTTCTCTCTCTCTCTCTTTCTGTCTCTCCAGCAAGCACATGGGCCTCATGGCAAAAACTATATTCATACAGTATATATATATATATATATATAAATTATTATTATTAAAGAGTAAGCATCTAAGCTAGGTCTTTAAAAATGAGTCAGAATTATTATCATTGTCACCAGCATTATTTTCTGAGCAATATTATAAATTCATTAATGTAAATAAAAATAAATGTCAGAATCATGTAAAATCTCAATATTTAAAAAAATTAAATATTTGGGGATCAACAGTTGGCGTAATGGCTACGTCGGTGGACTCCCATGTAGTTCACTGTGGTTTGAGTCCTGAATCCAGTAGCTTAAATCCACTCCGGGCGCATGTGCAAGCATGCCCAAGAGGAAAATGGAGGAGAAGGGATTGTGGAATAGCCATCCCCCCAGGGGCTGATTTCTCACTTTCTGTCTCTCTGTTTCTCTGGTGAGCTCATGTGCCCTATAGCGAAAACCTCTCCAAAAAATAAAACTAAATATTTGACTCCTCCTACTTCCTATTTATGGATTCTTACTATTTACACAGTGATAATTGGGATATGCATTCAACTTTTAATTCTGCTTTTTAATTTAATAGTGGTAAAGTTTTTAAAGTTATTTACAATTTTTAATTTATTGATAATTGCTGTATACTAATGTAGATAACATTTATTCATCTTGTTTCCTTTTATTAGTGATTTGGTTTCTTTCCAGTTAAGATATTCTAGGAACAGACATATTTAGTCATGTAGTTTCTTCAGATTCAGTAGGTTTTCAGCAGTGAAAATGAGAGAAATCCCATTCTAGCAGTAGGATATAAATAAACACAGTGTACAGCCTGGGCATATAGTAATTATTGCCACTTAGAATGAGGAGATTAAGGGCAGCAGCAGCACAGTGGTTAAATGCTCTGCCTAGAAAGCTGAATCCCACATGAACACTGCAGTTTGCATTCCAGCCCGAGGTGGTTTTGAAAACATGCTGGGTGCGTGTGTGCTCAAAATCATGATGGGGAGGAAAAATGGAGGAAAAAGAACTGTGGCATGATTAGACCCTCTTAGGGGGTGGTTTCTCTCTCGTTTCTCTTCCTGTCTCTCTCATGCTCATGAGTGCATGTGCCCTCTGCCAATAAAAAATGAAAGAATTTTAAATTTTCTCTTTTTTTCATATGATGAAATAGAGGTCAGAGGAGTTGAGGGATCTTTTGAAGATGACGTGGCTGGTATGTGGCAGTGCAAAGACAAAGTAGTATGTGGCTGCTCTCAAGGTGCTCAGACAACCCTACTCCACAGCCACAGAGATGCTCCGATTGTGAAAACTTCCACTTTTTTAAAGATCTGGCATTCTAGTCTTTGGCTTCCAACAATTGCAGTTTAGTGGTTGTGTTTTTGCTCAGTCATTCCTTTGGTTACTGAATCAGGCCTTGTATTTGATGCTTGATGATCCTTGTTGCTTATCTCAAATATTTACATCATTTTATTATGTGTATATATGTATGGATATGTGTATATATATATATGTATACACAAATATATAACATGTGTATTTGTTATATACAAAAACATATTGATGTTTTTACATACACACACATGTATATGTGCTTGTTATATACAATTGAATATTTTATTTCTTCTTCGTTTCATATGATTTATGATTTTTTTTTTAATTTTGCCAGGGGGTGCCTGCCTTCACCAGAGAGAAATAGAGGGACAGAAGAAAGAAAGCACCTCCCAGTGGAGCATAGCCACGCCATAATTCATTCTTTTCCATTTCTCCATCCTGTAAGGACTCCAGGCATGCATGCAGACACTCCTGCATGTTTCCAAATCCTTCAGAGTCAGGACTCCATCCCTGCAATCAGTCAGGGAGGACCTCACACCCCCGACCACTAGACTACAGGACCAACTTTCTTGTCATTAAAAAATAAAAGTTCTCAAACTATAAAATTGCTGGTAGAAAATACAGGGAAAACTCTTCAAGACATTGGAGTAAGCAAAGATTTCCTAAATAAGACCCCAAAATCACAAGCAATAATTAGAATGAAGAGGCAACCCTTAGAATGAGAGAAAATAGTTGCAAACTATGCTTCAGACAAAAGATTGATAACCAGAATATACAGGGAACTAAAGCAGCTCACCTGTGAAAAAAATGAACAATTCAATTTTAAAACAGGAAAATGAAGGGTCAGCATGTGGTATGGTGCTTAAGGTGCTGGACTCCCACAGAGCCAACAATGGTTCGAGTCCCAGACTTGGTGGCTTGAAATTCACACTGGGCACATGTGCATGCATGCCCAAAATCCCAGGAGAACTGAGGAGAAGAGTTTGTAGCATGGTTATTCCCTTGGGGGATCATTTTTCACTTTCTCTCTCATTGTATCTCTCTCTCTCTCTCTATCTCTATCTCTCTGGGAAGCACATATGTCATATAGCAAAAACAAAAACAAAACAAAACAAACAAACAAAAAATGAACAACAAATAAAAGGGGAGCAAATGAGTTGAACAGATAACTCCAAGGAAGACATATGAATGATCAAAGGGCATATGAAAAAATGTTCGACATCTCTTATCACAGGAAAAATTAAAATCAAAACTACAATAAGATTAACCCTAGTCAGAATGGCTACGATTGAAAAACTTAAGAATGGCAAATGCTGGCGAGGCTATGGTGAAAAGGGAAACTTCCTACACTGTTGTTGGGAATGTAAATTACTGAAGTTTTAAAACTACTGTGGAGAACAATATGGAGGCTTCTCAAACACCTACAAATAGAATGACCATATGATTATTCACAAGTGCTGTCATGTAATGAACCCCAAATTCCCAGGAGAGATTATTGGATTGAAAAAATGTATCATATATACACTATGAAATACTACTCAGCCAAAAAAAGCAATGAGACTCTGTCTCTGTCATTTGATAAAAAATAGATGAATATAGAAGGTTTAATGCTAAGCAAAGCAAACCAGACGATGGTGGACATTTGTGTCCCTGTTCAATATATACTACATGTCTGTACTCTAGGGCAGATGCTGAAAGAGTGGAAAGTGTCATAGCAGGGAGGTCAAGTCTCACCAGAGACTGTATAGGAAAGGGAAGGTAGTGGAAGGAAGGAGGGAGGGGCTCAGAAAAAATATGAAAAACATTTGATAGACATAAGAATGAAAAGTTATCTGTTGATAATGTATATAGTAATATCTTTGAATTGATTGACGTTCTTGCTGGGGAAAATCATGTTGCACACTTTAAAAATGAACAATGATTAAATGAAAAAGTTTTTAAAAAAAGTGATATAAAGATTTAAAAGGGGGGACCAGCAAGTGGCATGGTACTTGGGGTGCTGGACTCCCACATGAGTGACTGTGGTTCAAGTCCTTCCTACCTCCCTCTTTTGTTCTCTCTTTCTTTGCTACTCTGGTAAAATAGTAATAGTAATAATGATAAATAAAATTGAAGAAATAATTCTTTTAAAAAGATTTATTAAGGAGTTCCTTTTATTTGAATTTTAATTCTGTGTAGTTGCACATATATGGTTATTTATTTATGCCAATGGCTAGGACTTCGCTGTCTTTGTAGAGCTTGACTTTCAGGAATATGTAAATTGAAATTTTAATATTCAATGACAATATTTTATATATATATATTAGATGTGATAATTTGGTATCATGGCTTCTGTGCAAAAGCATAAGTTCTTCACCAAGGGTAAAATGACAGTGCTAGTAAATGCAGTCGCAAGCAAAATGAAAAGCTTTCTAATCCAAATACCTCTTATACTTATTGATTTACCACATTCAGATATAAATTTTTTTCTTTAATTCCATAACTATATTTAGATCAATGTACATTATCATTTCAACAACATCTTTAAAACCGTCATTTTCTAAAGCCCTGAAAAATTATGTTGTTTTCTGAACTTTGTAATTTCCTATTTAGAAAATCACTTCACCTGAAATGATTGCTTGTTTCTCTGAAAGATATGTATATTCCTTCTGCACATAATAGTTTATGTAGAATTCGACCACTATGAAAGCATTTATTTCATATAAATCTCAGATTTGATCAGCACCATTGGCAAAATCGATAAGAGGATTCTGGCTGAGATGAGTTGGCAAATTATTCACAAACTTAAACTGTGATAATAATGTATACAAATACATTTTTTCAAGCACAGTACCTTCAATCTAATCATGAATTCCAAGCAGTCTAAGTTATGCTATTTTGTAGGTGTGGACTTTTTTTTTTTCAGGATCCAGGAATTGTGCAGAGAGATGTGACCTGCAAAATATAAAAGGAAAAATAGCAGCGTTTTTCATTATGTGGTAACTGAGTAGATTCAGCTAGAGAGCTGTCCTTATAAAACCACTGCACAAATTGTATCATAGGATGGTGTCCATTCTGCAATGGAATTATGTAACACATCAGCTACTTTTCAAAGTATGGAATGAAGTTTTGATTATGCAGAAACAGAACAAAGTAAAGTAGAAAAAGTTATATACTAGAAATAATGTATTTAAAGTGTGTTTCGCAGCAAATTGCATAGGCACTATATTACATAGATATAACTATATACAGATATATTAGGAACACGTTGAGCTCATCACAGATATTCAAATCAGTGCCTGATAGATTGAAGATTGCATAGGCATACTATGCTTTATTCTAATTGAGTTTAACTTGTCTATTAAAATAATCCTACACTGAAAAAATGATGTAGTCTTAGATAGAGAAAATACTTCATCTAGGAGTTCAACTTTTTATTGCTCATTGAGGATTAAAGCTTCGTCCAAGTTAGAGGGTGGTTTAAAATTAGAATTTCTGCTTTTTATTTGCGTTTTATTAAGTGTTGTGACTCTGTAGATGGATTGATTTCCTGATATTTAACTTTTATCATCTTCAAATCTCACGTAATACCTCTATGGAAACACAGAAGATGATTGAAACTGCTCTAAGAAAAATAAATTTAATAGAAAAATAAAACAGTCATAAGCCAAACGAAGAAGTAGTGGTTAAGGAACCTGGATCTCACATGTCTAGCTGGTTCTAGTTTCAGACCTAGTGACTCGAGAAACACGCTGGGTCCATGTGTGCATGCCCCAAACTACGGAAGGAGAGTGAAATGGAAAAGAAAGGATGGTTTTGTGACCGTTCTTCACAGAGACGTTCCTTCCAATTTTCTCTCTCTGTCTAACTCTCTCCCATATGAGCACTCTGGCAGACTCAGTAGAGATTGAAATATAGTGGCTACAAAACCAGCTTGTCTGAGGGGGGAAAAAAAAAGAGCAGATCCGAAGTAAAAGAGTAGATCTTCCATATTAACAGTCAAATATTTGGGACTTTTTTTTTTCCTTAAAATTACATTTTATCTTGGTCTATTTAATCTCCTCTTAAAACTTCCTATACATAAACTGTGAGTTTTATTATAACTGAGCAACTACAAATCCATATCTGTGTCCAATTATGGAAGGTTATGTAATTAATGCAAACATTACAAATGCAAATGTAAGGGCTTATGTTTGGGGGTTGGTTTCCTGGGTATGGATTTCGTTTGTATTTTACTAAGCATATGTGGCTGTATGGGACACAAAGACTGTCATATTTTATATACGTCAAGGTTCTACAGTGAGGAAAAATACAGTACTAACACTATTGGATGGAAACAATAGTGCCTTAATTTTTAGAAGTGCAAATAAATAGACTAATCTGAAATAGCTAATATGTGGAGTAGTCATTTGAATTATGTCAGGGAAGAGTCATTTTATAGAGCTTCTCACTAGAATTGAAAGCTTAAAATCAATCATTACTTACCATAATGAAAATTTTCATTGTCCTATAACCTCAGGGTTAAATATTTCCCAAGTATATGTTCAACTAAAAAGAATGAGCATATGTCTTTCTTCTCACTTAGCACCATTACAGAAAAGAATCAGAATTTGAATCAGTACCGTATCTAGCCCCAATGTATAGACCAGAGAACTCTCATTAAAGACTTGAGTCCAGAATTAATAATTTCCTTAAGATCCTCCTACAGAATTACTCTTAAGTGCTTTTTAAAAAAGGGTATTGCCATGGAGTGTGTGTGCTCTCCAGAGAGACAGACAGAGAGAAAGAGAGAATGACAGTGAAAGGAAAGTGAGAAATCACCCACCTGGGGGGTGGCCATGCCACAATATCTTCTCCATTCTTCTTCCAAGATTTTGGGCATGCATGCACATACACTCGACATGTTTTTTAAGCCTCTGGGTCAGGGACCTGAACCATGGTCGATCATGTGGGAGTCCATAGCTTTAAGAACCATGCCACCTGCTGGCCTCATTCTTACATACTTTTTTTAAGTTATAATTTTAATAAATAGGCTTATTATATTTAATAATTAGATTTATTATGAAAACTTCCTTTCAGTTCCCAAATTAATAAAAATCCCCCACTCAATATCTATGTGGTAATTTTAATAGAGATGCTCATCATTTTTTTTCCCTTTATCTATAACTCTTAAAAAACAGAGACCTGGGGAGACAGGACCCTATTTTCTAGTCCTACAATAAGGGAGCAAATCAGATATAGACATAGGAGATCAAGTGCTTAAATAAAATATTTCCCTAGGCACTTAGATTTAGAGTTTGCACATAGAATAATTTAGCTATGGCCAACCAATCCTGAAAGTTATTCACACTCTGAAGATGAAGCCTTTTATTTTTGGTTAGCCGTAATATAGTTGTGTCCAAGAAGATAAGCATGCAAAGAGGCACATCTGAGAAATAAGGTAGTTCTTCCAATATACATTTTTCTCCCTTATCACCTGAAATTCTCTTACCTTCTTAAGGAATTCTATGCACAACTGGTTATTTTATAATTAAAAATTAATCATGGTTATTTTAGAGACTTCCTTGGTTCCAGTCTACAATACACAAATTGTTTTCTCCAAGGAAATGTACTCAATACTCATGTCCCCAAATGTCTGGCTGAGGGAATCATTATGTAAAACAGTCAATAAATAGGCTATTTTAAAAACATAATTTGTACTAGGAAGGATTCCTGAGTTACAATATAATTATTTTAGTATTTCTTGGGTCTTGTTGTCAATTAACATTCCAAAAGGGTTGAGATATTTTCTGTTTCTATTAGCAGTATAGAAGAATTCTGCTTTTACCACACTCTTTACCATCTTCTGAAATTTTTGTTAAAATTAAAAAAATGTTACTTTATTGACAAAATTTATTTTATCTTTTCTGCATCTCTTTAACAGAGTTTGAACATTTTATCATTTGTTTCATAACTCATACATTTAGTTTTTATTTTAATGCTCTTTAGTCATTTATCTAATAAAAATGATAACATTTAAGAGTGATGGTGGTCAGCAGATGGCATAGTGGTTAAGGCACTGACTCCCACATGACCAACCAAGGTTCGAGTTCTGGATCCAGCGGCTTGAACCTCATGCCAGGTGCATGTGCATATGTGCCCCAAATTCTGAAGCATGGATTGTGGCATGGGCACCACTCTGGAGGGTGATTTCTCACTTTCTGCCTCTCTGTCTATCTCTGTCTCTCCAGTGAGCTCATGTACTTGAGAGCAAAAATCTCTTTCTCAAAAAAAAAAAAAAAAGAAATAAAGAAAGTGTGGCTTAGGGGATAAAGCAAATGTTGAACCAAGTAGAGACTTATGGTTAAAAAAAAAAAAAAGTGAGTGTTGTCTAACTCTCTGAAAGAGTCTGCACATGTTTTCGGGGCTTTAAATATTATTTAAAAAAAGATTTTTGTTTTTGTTTTGTCTTTTAGTTATCAGAGTTGCATATACTACCCATGGAGAGACAAAGAGAGAGACACAGAGAGATGGAGAAAGCTTCACTACAGGGCGTAGTCAAGCCACATTCCTTTCTCCTCCATTTCTCCATCCTGTTGGAATTTTGGACACATGCATACACACACCTAGTATGTTTTTACGTCACTGGAATTCAAATTGCAGTTTGAGTGGGATCCAACTTTTTTTTTTTTTTTTGAAGACGTTTTTTCTTTTTTTTCTTTTTTCTTTTTTTTCTTTTTTTTGCTATAGGGTGCGTGTGCTCACCAGACAGACAGAGAGAGACAGAGGGACAGAAAGTGAGAAATCACGCCCCAGGGGGGATGGCCATGCCGCAATTCCTTCTCCTCCATTCTCGTCTCGGGATCTTGGGCACGCACGCACATGTGCCAGGCATGAGTTTAAGCCACCGGGTCTGGGACTTGAACTGCGGATGACTACGTGGGAGTCCAGCAACATAGCTTACGCTAACTTCTGGTCCACTGATCCAACTTCTTTAACCACTAAGCTAAAGGGCCAGTCTGATTAATTTTAGTATTCCTAGGGATAAGTTGTAGCATAGCAGAGAATTTACCATTATTGTCAGGTTCTGCAAAGACTCATTCATGTTATCCAATTGCTGAAATGCAGCCAAAATTTATGTTTTAATGGCTGGATGAAGAAATAAGCAGAAATAATGAGATTCAAATATTTCACAAACTATGATGCATCTATAGCTAAAGTATATTTGATCATTTTACTCATAAAAATAATCACAAGCCATAGTGTTAATGCAATTGGACCCACATATGAAAGGTGCCCATGAGCTTGACCAATTTAGATTAAGGGTGAATCACGGCACGAAGGCCTCATTTTGGATGCCTTTTTCGGTCTTTTTCTCTGCCTCTGTCTCTGTCTCTCTCTATTTTCCTCTCTTATAGAAGAAACAAACAAATTCTATTAAAAATTAGAATAATAAATTTGAGAAAATCACGAGGCCATTATGGATAATCTCATTTGTCAACATTAAGCTCAGTTGCAGTCCATTCTTACAGTAATTATGATTCTCGTATATTCAGAATCGGATCATCAAGATGGATGCTGTCTGTGTGGCAGTGATCTCGTGTTACCTATCCCAGAACATATGTTTTCACACTTTATAATGGCCTTACAATAATTCAGTTACAGTCCAACAAAATGTCTCATGATCTTACTGTCTCCACATGTAATGCAGAAATACTTTGTGATACCATGACAACATTCAAAACACCACTGGGGCCAGCAGATGGCATAATGGTTATGCCACTTGAACCCCACTTAGTCAACTGTGATTTGAATCCTGGACAGCAGCTTAAAACTCACGCCAGGTGAGTGTGCAGGCATGCCCAAGAACCCAAGAGGAGAATAGAAGAGAAGGGACTGCAACAAGGTCATCTCCCCCCAGGGGATGATTTCTTATTTTCTGTCTCTCTGGCAAGCTTATGTGCCTTATAACAAAAATCTCTCAAAAAAAAAAAAAAGAGAAAGAGAGAGAGAGAAAGAAAGAAAGAAAAAATAACCACCATCAATAGAATACAACTATGATAAAATTCTAAGAGTGTTTGATCTTAAAATATATATATAGATGGCAACAGGTGCCCTATCTTTACATATGAGCAGGTGCTATCTTTGGGGATGTTTACTTGAAATGTTAATACTTTGGAACTCAGTTCTCACTAGTCCATGGTGTATATTTTTATCTTTGAGATTAGAGGAGGCCTAATAGAGGAAGAAGACTCTTTAATTACAACTCCTTAACCTAAAGCAATTGTTTAGTTCTTGGAGCAGTTGAAACTTTTGTTGGAAAGCTTTTAGCACGTATTTTTTAGCATTTTCCCCCCATACTCTAAAAGTACTAATTCCCAGCAGATCCAGAAAATGGGCCAGTGGTCAAAGGTATTTCCTGGAAGCTGGCTCAATTTGGGTCTTAATCTTCCCCACCTTCTCTATTAGTAGGCTTTTATCTTTTATCTTTCTACACCTCGTATCTTTTTTTTTTTTTTGCCATGTTTACCTTTTCTTGGTCATGTGTAAATAATAAAGCTGTTTTCTGTTCTTTACCTTTTCTGAACCCCATATTTTCTTCTATGCCTTAATTCAAGGCTTGATGTTCTTCTCTATTTAGTAGCTTTTTTTTTTTTTTTTTTTAACCCCCGTTTTTTTTTTTTTTTTTGCCATGTTTACCTTTTCTTGGTCATGTGTAAATAATAAAGCTGTTTTCTGTTCTTTACCTTTTCTGAACCCCATATTTTCTTCTATGCCTTAATTCAAGGCTTGATGTTTCTTCCAATCCCTTTAACTATGATTTAAGGCTTTCTTCCAAAACCCAAGAGCTAAAACATGTTAAAGATATTACTTTAACAAACATTACTAAAGCTTGATTGATTATAAAACTAGAGGATTTTAGATTAATAAAGCAGTTTTTGTGAGTGCAGGACAGAAACTCTGAACAAACTTACTCGACATTCATTTAAGGATTACTTACAGGTTGACCTGCAGTTTGAAACTATTAAAATGAAGCATAGGTCTATTCTTGACTACCTGTACTGACTTTATTGTCATTCAAATATAATGGGATGTTAAAATTGAAGCTTTGATCAGGATGCCAATTCTAATGCATGCTTCATATCAAAGTGAAGTTCAGATAGAATCACTTATTTTAAAGAATGTGGTTGAAACAAGTTGAAAACTGGTTTCATCAATCTTGGTTGCCTCATCCAGGGATCCCTAACTATAGACTTAAGATATAACAAGTACTTGAGAATAAAAAAAGAGATGTGTCAATAGGCTTTTGAAAGAAAAGTGCTACTCTCTGTCATTCTCATCATCCCTTCTCATTTCTGAGAAAATAACGGGTGGTGGCTTTTTTTTTCCTCATTTCCAGAGAAACACATTTCTAAGGCCATTTGCAGAAAACTTGAAATCTAAGCTCTTCAGTTTGGATATAATAGTAGCAGACTGCGGAGATGGTTGGGAGTGCTACTTAGGCAGTGGAGAAGTGAAGTTGTGACTGTTTCTACAGAGTAGCTGAACGGTCTTTCAATGAGAGGTCAAAATATGCACCAGTACTTCCCTTGGGAAAAGTAAGGACCACAAGGGAAGAAGAATAGTTTGAGAACTCTTTTAAATCCTATTCAAGAGAAGTTATTGGAAAATGGGTCAAGACTCTAGAAATTATGAAGAGTGGGCAATCAGGAAAAAAAAAAGGGAAAAAGGATGAAGAACCACAAACAGAAGCCTGAAGAGGTAAGCACTCACTTGTAGAAAAAGTACAACCATTAAAAAATTCCTGCATGATGGCACAGTAGAAAGCTTTTAAGAATTGTATCCCCACCTAAAAAGCAATTGTACTGGCAGAATCTGTCTGATGAAACTGTTGTGAACTTACAGAGAAAAGCTTAGAGGTAATTTGTGGTTAATTTTGGTCAATATCAGCTCTGAGAGGGAATCAGTAATAATTTCTCAACAAAGAAAAATCCAGGTCCATGTGTTGTCACTGCTGAGTTCTACAAATCTTTTAAAGAAGGATTAGCACCATTTTTTCCTCAAACTACTCCAAAAGGTCCAAATAAAGAGTATGCTCCAAAGCCCCTTTTATGAAGCCATTATATCCTTGATACCAAAAATACACAATGACACAAACAAAAAAGAAAATTTCAGACCAATATTCCTAATTAATATAAATGCAAAAATCCTCAACAAAATACTAGCAGCAGCATATCTAAAATCATTCACCACAATATGTTGTATCCTAGAGACAATAATATTCACAATCATGAAACAATAAATGTAATAGATCACATGTAAAGAAGAAAGGACAAGGGACCAGAGATGGCATAATAGTTATATCTCTAGACGCCCAATAGTTGACGGCAGTTCAAGTCCTGGACCAGGTGGCTTAAAACTCATGCCAGGTGCATGTGTGTGTGTGTCCAAAATCCCAGTAGGCAAATGGAAGAGAAGGAATTGTGGCATGACCATTCCCTTGGGCTGATTTCTCACTTTCTCTTTCC
>NW_006159990.1:2157978-2175261 GCF_000334495.1 Tupaia belangeri chinensis | reverse complement strand
AAAAAAAAAATTAAAAAAAGGAAGAACAAAAATCACATGATTATACCTGAATATACCTGACTACCTGACACAGAAGAAACATAAAGTACAATGTCCCTTCACAATCAAGACTCATCTAAATAGGTGTGGAAAGTGCATTTCTTGTAACAATAAAGGCCATATATGACACACCCACAGGTAACATCATGCTCAATGTGTAAATGTTGAGAACTTTTCCCCTTAAAATAGGAGCAAACAACTATGTACACATTTTCCACTTCTATTTAACATAGTCCTGAAAGTCTTAGCCAATGCAACCATGCAATAAGTATGAAATAAATGACATATAAACTAGAAGGAAGAAATCAAACTCTCTGCTAGTAGATGTTATGGTAACATACATTGAAAAACTTGAAGAATCCACCAAAAAACTCTTAGATATGATAAATAAATTCAGTCAACTTACATAACGCAAAATCAGTACAAAAAATTAGTAGCATTTTTATGTATTAATAATGAATAGACTGAAATACAAATGAAAGTGATCCTATTTACAATAGCCACAAATAGGGACCAGCAGTTGCATAGTGGCTATGTCGCTGGACTCCCATGTAGTCGAAGACGGTTTGAGTCCCGGACTTGGTGGCTTAAACTCATGCCGGGCGTGTGTGCATACGTGCTCAAGATCCCGAGAGGAGAATAGAGGAGAAGGGATTGCGACGTGGCCATCCTCCCTGGGGGGTGATTTCTCACTTTCTGCCTCTCTGTCTGTCTCTGTCTTTCTGGCAAGCACACATGCCCTATGGCAAAAACCTCTCATTAAAAAATAGCCACAAATAAAAGTAAATAAAATACTTAGGGGATGTAATAAGAGCAAAAATCTATGCAACCATAACAGATAATCAAAACATATGGAACAAAATGGCGCCTGCCATGATGGTGCAGAAGTGTCACAACACTGTAATGCTGAATCAACATTGGGAAGCCCTGGGTTTGCTGAGATCTCTGTATATACTTGGCGCACTCGTGTATGACAGTAATGTGAACTGGCTGAGGCTTAGGGAGAATTTTGACATGAGGACCCTGTGACTTAAAGTCATGCAAGGCACATGTGCACGTGTGCCCAAAATCCTGAGAGAAGAAGGGCTTGCGGCATGGCCCCGGCCTGAAGGATGATTATTATTTTTTCATCTTTAAATTTATTTTTACATTTTTTCACAAACATTTACTTTATATATCAAAAAAATTTTTACTCATACTCCGTAGTTCTTGACAGTTAATAAACAACTTTCAAAATTTCAAAATACTAAATTTTAAAGATAATGTTCAAAATATTTGTTATAATTTTGTATAATTTTGTTTGTAACTCTATAACAGCAGAAGCAGTATGGTTTTAAATTTTTTTGAGAAAATATTTACGTGTCAACTACTCAATTTTTTTTTAGAGGTTTTTGCTATAGGGCACATGCGCTTGCCAGAAAAACAGGGAGAGACAGAGAGATAGAAAGCGAGAAATCACCCCCCCCAGGGGGATGATCATGCTGCAATTCTTTCTCCTCCTTTCTTCTCTCAGGATCTTGGACACGCAGGCACAGGTGCCCAGCGTGAGTGTAAGCCACCGGGTCCAGGACTCAAACCATGGTCGACTATGTGGGCGTTCAGAGACATAGCCATTACGCTAACTGCTTGTCCTAACCACTCAAATTATTGAAAATCAAATGCCAAGTACACGAGTCACACATAAACCTTCTCAATTCAGCCCTGCCCAAGTATTCTGTGACCATCTGCTAGCAAAGATCAGTCTCTTTTTCTTCCTTCAAAGTCTTTCTCAAAATAATCCTCTGGTGTGGTTGCTCTTTTTCAATTTCTACTGGATACAATGCTGGGCTGGAAAAGGACAGGTTATTTTATGTTACTAATTCTTTCATATATCTTCTCATGATACCAGGCTGTCTTTTTAAAAGCTTCTGTTAACTTACTTGAGATCTACCTTAGTTCCATAGTTTTCTGATTAATCTTCAGATATGACATTCCAATCAAAGCCCTGTCCAATAGTGAGTATTTTCAATTTCTGAATCAATGCAACAAACATAATTGAACTTACGCAAATAACCCTTCTTCCACAAAATAAGAATATTCCCAAATATTTTCCAATTCCACATGGCTGGCCATGATTGAGACCTTGACCCAGCAACTTGAAACTCACACCAGGCACATTTGCATGCAAGCCCAAAGGAAGAATGGAGAGGAAGGACTATGGCATGGCCATCTTCCCTGGGGAGTGATTTCTCACTTTCCTTCTCACTGTCTCACTGTTTTTCTGGTGAGTACACATAAGCTATGGCAAAAATCTTAAAATAAAAACAAAAAAAATGATAAATTTAATATTATGTGTATTTTACCACATTAAAAAATATATGGTCAACCATGGTTGAAGTCTTAGACCCAGTGCTTAAAACTCACACCAGTACATATGTGTGTGTGCCCAAAATCCTGACAGGAGACAGGAGGAGAAGAGATTGAGGAGGGGCCGACCCCCTTGAGAAGTGGTTTCTTGCTTTCTGTTTCCCTGTCTCTCTCTGTCTCTGGTGAGCGTACGTGCTCTATTAACAAAAATCTCTTTAGGAATCAGCAGTTAGCATAAAGGCTATGTCGCTGGACTCACATGCAATCAACCACGGTTCGCGTCCCAGACCCGGTGGCTTAAAACTCATGCCGGGCACATGTGCGTGCGTGCCCAAGATCCTGAGAGGAGAATGGAGGGGAAGGGATTGCGACGTGGCCATCCCCCCTAGGGGTGATTTCTCGCTTTCTGTCTCTCTGTCTCTCTGTCTGTCTGGCAAGCGCACACGCCCTATAGCAAAAACCTCTCCAAAAAAAATCTCTTTAAAAAATAGGGAAGAAAAAAGTATTACCAATATCTTGAAAATTTCTGTTAGAAAATATAATTATAGGAATGTGTTCAGTACCAAGGACAGATTCCAAGATGTTGCCTCATCAACCAGGCATACACAACATGAAGTCATTTTATGATAATAACCATTCATATAAGAAACTACTGATGTTTTCCTTTAACTGACACTCCTTTTATATCAAATCTCTCCAGTCTATTATGAGTAAGTTAGGTTTATTGGTAAGAGGTTTTGGGGGTTAGAGAGGGGAAATAGAAATGGATTGACCATACCTACTGAATTCACTGCAAACTAGAAGCTTGCTATGAGGGCAGGCTGGAGTAGAGGGGATAGCTTTTAATTCAGTTACATTGTAATAGATTGTATTATTTTCCAAGAAATGTTTCCCCTCTCTCTGCCCCCCCTTTCTGTGAGAGGGTTGAAATTCTCAACTTTATCATTGTTCAATTAGGTGTGTAAGTATATATGGCCAATGGAATATTAGTGAATATCAGTGAATGCAATAAAAGCAAAGGTTTTTAGTAATGAGGCTGCAGAGTTTGATTTCATTCTTTCACTCACAGTGATTACCTTGAGAAGAAAATGTTCCTGGTAGCAGCTGGTGGAAGAATGATGGAGACAGTTGAGAAATCTCTAATGAATTGAAACCTAGTATTCAGCTTAGATGAATCCGGAAGAATTGAGAACTATAGCTGCTCCTCAGACCTGTGGGCAATAAATACTTGCAGTGGAAGCAAATGAGATTTTAAACGTGTTTTTTAAAGCACCAAAAATTGACTAAAACTTTGGTTAGTGCAGAGGATGACTCATTTTGATTTCTTAATTGAGATTCTGTTAATTGAATATGACTACAGAACTTTTTATTATCTAAAAGTGAGTTTAAATAAAAATAAGTCCAATCAAATATTGAAATTCTTATTTGGGGCAAGAGAAAAGCTTTCTCAATGACTACATGTGAAAGGGACAAGGAACACAATTATTAAGTTGTACATTATTGAATACCACAAGTTGCATTTGTCCACTTTCAGGTTTTTAAACAATTTTCAGAGTAATGTTTATTGTATGTTTAAATATTTATTGTATATTTAACTCATAAACATACATAGAACATAAGTCTTGGGACCAACAGATGGCGTAATGGTGACCTTGCTGGACTCCTGTGTAGTAGACCACAGTTCGAGTTCTGGACTCGACTACTTAGTCACACACTGGGCCTGTGTGCGCATGTGCCCAGATACTAAGAGGAGAATCGAGGAGAAGGAATTGCAGCATGGCCATCCCACCTGGGGTGGGGGGTGCGGGTGGTGATTTCTTCCTGTCTCTTTGTTTCTCCTGGTTTCTCCGTCGATCACATGCACCATATATCAAAAATCTTTCTTAACACACACAAAAAACAAATATTTTTCCTGACACATTTCTAAATAAAGTAGTTATTAGCATACACCCAAAACTACTTTGTATATACTGTTTCTAATTTATAATGTCAAGAACTAACTGAACAGGGGCACAATCTGAATTAGTTCTATTGTGTGTAAAAATGTTTGTCCAAGTTTATTGTGTTCTAAATCATGGTTAATTTCAATAATAAACATATTTCTGGATCACACTGCAATTTAATTTGGCCCACACATATGGTAGGCTCTTACATCCCCTCGTAATGAAAAAATGTACTAAGGTTGTATGCTAGAGCGAGAATGAATGCTAGAGCGGTGGCCTCAGAGTTCTGTGGTTAAGCCCTGTGCCAGACCCCACATGGTTGTAGGCAATAGTTTGAATACAGGCCGCAGTGACCTGGAAAACACAGGGATTCATGGGTGTGTGTGGCCCAAAATTCTGAGTGGAAGAAGGAATGAAGAAAACAAGATTGCACCATGACCACATCCTATTCAGGGGTGCTAACTCTTTCTTTCTCTCTCTCTCTCTAGTAACTTCATACAACCTCTAAATTAAAAAGAAAGAAATGAATATGATAATGCCTTCTATGTATATACCAGTTTTTTTTTTTTTTTACATATGGAACAAAATGGCGCCTGCCATGATGGTGCAGAAGTGTCACAACACTGTAATGCTGAATCAACATTGGGAAGCCCTGGGTTTGCTGAGATCTCTGTATATACTTGGCGCACTCGTGTATGACAGTAATGTGAACTGGCTGAGGCTTAGGGAGAATTTTGACATGAGGACCCTGTGACTTAAAGTCATGCAAGGCACATGTGCACGTGTGCCCAAAATCCTGAGAGAAGAAGGGCTTGCGGCATGGCCCCGGCCTGAAGGATGATTATTATTTTTTCATCTTTAAATTTATTTTTACATTTTTTCACAAACATTTACTTTATATATCAAAAAAATTTTTACTCATACTCCGTAGTTCTTGACAGTTAATAAACAACTTTCAAAATTTCAAAATACTAAATTTTAAAGATAATGTTCAAAATATTTGTTATAATTTTGTATAATTTTGTTTGTAACTCTATAACAGCAGAAGCAGTATGGTTTTAAATTTTTTTGAGAAAATATTTACGTGTCAACTACTCAATTTTTTTTTAGAGGTTTTTGCTATAGGGCACATGCGCTTGCCAGAAAAACAGGGAGAGACAGAGAGATAGAAAGCGAGAAATCTCCCCCCCCAGGGGGATGATCATGCTGCAATTCTTTCTCCTCCTTTCTTCTCTCAGGATCTTGGACACGCAGGCACAGGTGCCCAGCGTGAGTGTAAGCCACCGGGTCCAGGACTCAAACCATGGTCGACTATGTGGGCGTTCAGAGACATAGCCATTACGCTAACTGCTTGTCCTAACCACTCAAATTATTGAAAATCAAATGCCAAGTACACGAGTCACACATAAACCTTCTCAATTCAGCCCTGCCCAAGTATTCTGTGACCATCTGCTAGCAAAGATCAGTCTCTTTTTCTTCCTTCAAAGTCTTTCTCAAAATAATCCTCTGGTGTGGTTGCTCTTTTTCAATTTCTACTGGATACAATGCTGGGCTGGAAAAGGACAGGTTATTTTATGTTACTAATTCTTTCATATATCTTCTCATGATACCAGGCTGTCTTTTTAAAAGCTTCTGTTAACTTACTTGAGATCTACCTTAGTTCCATAGTTTTCTGATTAATCTTCAGATATGACATTCCAATCAAAGCCCTGTCCAATAGTGAGTATTTTCAATTTCTGAATCAATGCAACAAACATAATTGAACTTACGCAAATAACCCTTCTTCCACAAAATAAGAATATTCCCAAATATTTTCCAATTCCACATGGCTGGCCATGATTGAGACCTTGACCCAGCAACTTGAAACTCACACCAGGCACATTTGCATGCAAGCCCAAAGGAAGAATGGAGAGGAAGGACTATGGCATGGCCATCTTCCCTGGGGAGTGATTTCTCACTTTCCTTCTCACTGTCTCACTGTTTTTCTGGTGAGTACACATAAGCTATGGCAAAAATCTTAAAATAAAAACAAAAAAAATGATAAATTTAATATTATGTGTATTTTACCACATTAAAAAATATATGGTCAACCATGGTTGAAGTCTTAGACCCAGTGCTTAAAACTCACACCAGTACATATGTGTGTGTGCCCAAAATCCTGACAGGAGACAGGAGGAGAAGAGATTGAGGAGGGGCCGACCCCCTTGAGAAGTGGTTTCTTGCTTTCTGTTTCCCTGTCTCTCTCTGTCTCTGGTGAGCGTACGTGCTCTATTAACAAAAATCTCTTTAGGAATCAGCAGTTAGCATAAAGGCTATGTCGCTGGACTCACATGCAATCAACCACGGTTCGCGTCCCAGACCCGGTGGCTTAAAACTCATGCCGGGCACATGTGCGTGCGTGCCCAAGATCCTGAGAGGAGAATGGAGGGGAAGGGATTGCGACGTGGCCATCCCCCCTAGGGGTGATTTCTCGCTTTCTGTCTCTCTGTCTCTCTGTCTGTCTGGCAAGCGCACACGCCCTATAGCAAAAACCTCTCCAAAAAAAATCTCTTTAAAAAATAGGGAAGAAAAAAGTATTACCAATATCTTGAAAATTTCTGTTAGAAAATATAATTATAGGAATGTGTTCAGTACCAAGGACAGATTCCAAGATGTTGCCTCATCAACCAGGCATACACAACATGAAGTCATTTTATGATAATAACCATTCATATAAGAAACTACTGATGTTTTCCTTTAACTGACACTCCTTTTATATCAAATCTCTCCAGTCTATTATGAGTAAGTTAGGTTTATTGGTAAGAGGTTTTGGGGGTTAGAGAGGGGAAATAGAAATGGATTGACCATACCTACTGAATTCACTGCAAACTAGAAGCTTGCTATGAGGGCAGGCTGGAGTAGAGGGGATAGCTTTTAATTCAGTTACATTGTAATAGATTGTATTATTTTCCAAGAAATGTTTCCCCTCTCTCTGCCCCCCCTTTCTGTGAGAGGGTTGAAATTCTCAACTTTATCATTGTTCAATTAGGTGTGTAAGTATATATGGCCAATGGAATATTAGTGAATATCAGTGAATGCAATAAAAGCAAAGGTTTTTAGTAATGAGGCTGCAGAGTTTGATTTCATTCTTTCACTCACAGTGATTACCTTGAGAAGAAAATGTTCCTGGTAGCAGCTGGTGGAAGAATGATGGAGACAGTTGAGAAATCTCTAATGAATTGAAACCTAGTATTCAGCTTAGATGAATCCGGAAGAATTGAGAACTATAGCTGCTCCTCAGACCTGTGGGCAATAAATACTTGCAGTGGAAGCAAATGAGATTTTAAACGTGTTTTTTAAAGCACCAAAAATTGACTAAAACTTTGGTTAGTGCAGAGGATGACTCATTTTGATTTCTTAATTGAGATTCTGTTAATTGAATATGACTACAGAACTTTTTATTATCTAAAAGTGAGTTTAAATAAAAATAAGTCCAATCAAATATTGAAATTCTTATTTGGGGCAAGAGAAAAGCTTTCTCAATGACTACATGTGAAAGGGACAAGGAACACAATTATTAAGTTGTACATTATTGAATACCACAAGTTGCATTTGTCCACTTTCAGGTTTTTAAACAATTTTCAGAGTAATGTTTATTGTATGTTTAAATATTTATTGTATATTTAACTCATAAACATACATAGAACATAAGTCTTGGGACCAACAGATGGCGTAATGGTGACCTTGCTGGACTCCTGTGTAGTAGACCACAGTTCGAGTTCTGGACTCGACTACTTAGTCACACACTGGGCCTGTGTGCGCATGTGCCCAGATACTAAGAGGAGAATCGAGGAGAAGGAATTGCAGCATGGCCATCCCACCTGGGGTGGGGGGTGCGGGTGGTGATTTCTTCCTGTCTCTTTGTTTCTCCTGGTTTCTCCGTCGATCACATGCACCATATATCAAAAATCTTTCTTAACACACACAAAAAACAAATATTTTTCCAGACACATTTCTAAATAAAGTAGTTATTAGCATACACCCAAAACTACTTTGTATATACTGTTTCTAATTTATAATGTCAAGAACTAACTGAACAGGGGCACAATCTGAATTAGTTCTATTGTGTGTAAAAATGTTTGTCCAAGTTTATTGTGTTCTAAATCATGGTTAATTTCAATAATAAACATATTTCTGGATCACACTGCAATTTAATTTGGCCCACACATATGGTAGGCTCTTACATCCCCTCGTAATGAAAAAATGTACTAAGGTTGTATGCTAGAGCGAGAATGAATGCTAGAGCGGTGGCCTCAGAGTTCTGTGGTTAAGCCCTGTGCCAGACCCCACATGGTTGTAGGCAATAGTTTGAATACAGGCCGCAGTGACCTGGAAAACACAGGGATTCATGGGTGTGTGTGGCCCAAAATTCTGAGTGGAAGAAGGAATGAAGAAAACAAGATTGCACCATGACCACATCCTATTCAGGGGTGCTAACTCTTTCTTTCTCTCTCTCTCTCTAGTAACTTCATACAACCTCTAAATTAAAAAGAAAGAAATGAATATGATAATGCCTTCTATGTATATACCAGTTTTTTTTTTTTTTGGAGAGATTTTCATTGTAGGGCACGTACGCTTGCCAGACAGACAGAGAGAGACATAGAGACAGAAAGCGAGAAATCACCCCCCAGGGGGGATGGTCACACCGCAATCCCTTCTCCTCCATTCTCCTCTCGGGATCTTGGGCACGCACGCACACGCGCCCGGCGTGAGTTTTAAGTCACCGGGTCCAGGACACAAACCGCGGTCGACTACGTGGGAGTCCAGCGACATAGCCATTACGCTAACTGCTGGTTCCCTTTTAAGGCAAGCATTTTAATCATAGACATTAGCTGCTGGTGTTACAATGCTATGCTGGCACATCACGCTAATTTAATACATGTGGTTATATTATCTATCTGGTAGTAACTTCCCTTCAAAATAACAGAGAGTGAAAACTTCCTCTAAATAGTTATCAGATCACTCTGAGCCCAGGCCCATTTCATACCAGATAATAAGGTGATGTTAATCTTTTGATTTTGTTCTTTCTCTAGCAGATTACACCCTATTTTAAATCAGACACAAACAAAATCTTACGGGAAATGTAATTAGAAGTGAAATTGCTCTCAAGTGCCTTTGTCTCTGGAGGGACCTTTTCACCCTCTGTGATGTGCTGGGATGTATCTAATCTAGTGATCATCTGCCACCAAGTAATTGAATATCCCAGTTTGAACTGTTGAAGAACCTATGCATTTTACTCCTCTCATTTTTTTCTCAAGGTAAATAAAGGGGTAAAATAGGCCTAAATGACAGTAAATTGCTACTTTTGATCAGAATTGGAATGTATTCATAGTGTTCATTCTCAAGGTTGATCTGTTTTATTTTTTAGCATAAGAGAAGTAGTACTTGAAAATAGTTATTTGTCAGAGTAAATACATGGGGATTTTAAGGGAATTTTAAAGTAACTTTAGAAATTTGCATTCCACACCTTCAAAGTCATATAGCATTCTTTTTTATTATAGAGTACAAATATTTTCTTATGAAAACATGTTATGGTCATAAATTGATGAAAATACTTCACCCTCCTTTGTGAACAAAGAAATGAAAATTTTCATAGACAATATAATTGAAGAGTTTCATCAATCCATTTTTTATGAGATGGATCCTTCTTATTTTTGCTATACATTAGCTCTCAAAAAATAGAGTACTTTTTGAACCTCACTACATAGAAAATAACTATGGGCACTTATTCTTAGCATAGCACTTGCCACTGCTAAAAGATTTTAAGAGTATAGAACATGAATCACTTGAAAACAGACCCTTTTATGACCTTGGGTTTCCTTTATCTTATCTATACCTTTTGTGAAGATTGATAGCTCATACATAATATTCTCTTCCCTGGCAATTAGCAGAACTGCAGTCTAAAATTCTCCCAAGAGAGTCACAATCCCATCCAAAGACAGCGTGGGAGAAATATGGCAGCAATGCAGACTTCCTTATCTCTAGGGCCATTCAATGTTTAAATGAGAAAATTTGTGATTTAAAATAACTGGTTTCAAACACGCAAACTTGATGATGATAGCTAAGTTGCTTAATTAATTTATGTTACAGGCTTGGCATATGTAAGAAAAGCTATTTTTGAGGAGTAATCGTCACTGTAATTCTCCATATGTTTAATTTCCGATAACAACAGTTAATTCGGAAGTTTATAATACAGTTTATTTGAAAAATGTATACTAGAACTGCCCTGAGCATTAAAACTCTACCAATTACAATTATGTCCAGACCATTCTAATCATACACATGGAAGGAAAATTGTACACTTATTCTTTTTTTTTTGGAGAGTTTTTTGCTATAGAGTGCATGCGCTCCCCAGAAAGAAAGACAGAGAGAGACAGAGAGATAGAAAGCAAGAAATCACCCCCCAGGGAGATAACCACGCCGCAATCCCTTCTCCTCCATTCTCCTCTCGGGATCTTTGGCACGAACACACATGTGCCTGGCGTGAGTTCGGTCGGCTACATGGGAGTTCAGCAACATAGCCATTATACTAACTGCTGGTCCCCCTACAGACTTACTCTTGACATGATCATTAGTATAGACATGGCCAATCCCCATAGGAATGTACAGCTTCATAAAAGTGAAAAAGAGTGACTCACTCGTCTGGGTACTCAGCAGTATTTCTTCTCTTTCTCATACTCACCCCAGCTATTTTTGGCATCTTCTTTCTTCATCTTATGCTTCCAGATCATTTTTCTACTTCTCTTCCTGAAGCCATTCATGTCTGAATGACAGATAATTGAATAATTGTAGTCATCCTGCATACAGGTGACTCCTTCCATTCTTTGAAGACTTAACTTCCTCTTTACTGTCATTTCTTCCAACACTACTTATGATATTTCTTAGTAATTTCACATAGTTACATGATCCTCATATTACCATGACTCTGCTCTACCAGCTCCTCTCAGCTTCTTCTCCTATGATTCGTTCTTTTTGTATTATTCTTTCACTTCCTTGCTCATGTCCTAAATCCTGTCATATAAGCAAATACCTTCAATATCTCAGTTTCATGCATATCACTCTAATTATCAAGACCTGTTTTTGATTCACTCCCTTTAGCACTGCAACTTAAGTCACTTCCTTCATGTCCACTGAGACCTAGAATCTGTTGACCTGACTACCATTTACTATATCTTATCACACTCATATCACCGTTTTCTCCTATCCTAGCTTCGAGTCCATATCGATCAATAAAATTGTTTCCTTGTGTGTGCCCTCAACATTCTGGTTGAATCTATATTTTGTCCTCACTTGGAAAAACCTCAATCCTGGTTAAATTAAACTCTAGCTTTTCCTCTTATTCTATACATATATAGATAAATATGACTGAAGATGGTTTGCACTTTAACTTCATGAATATCAGCACCAACCACAAAAAAATGTAGATTTATATGGCACTTTATATGGTACTTCCCTTATGTGGTCCCTTCATTTATAGTTGATGACTCTGTTACCATTTTACTGAGAAAAAATGATATAGATGGAACATCCATAAGTTTTAGGAATTATCTACCTGTATGTATTTGATCTTTCCTTTTACTGCAGATAAAATATCAATGCTTCTAGCTAAAACCATGTGCATTAAATTCTACTTCCTCTTGCATTTTTAAAAACACCCTCACCATTTTCCCACTTTTTACCAAATCCATTTACTGGTGTTCTAACTAAAACCATAGCCATTTTTTCACCAAGATTATTACCAAGACTTCTGGATTTGTTCCCCTATTCCTATCCTTGATCTTTATAATTTAAGTCAGATCATGTACTTTTTTCCTTCAAACTTTCCAGTGGCTTAGGAGAACAGCTAAATCCTTATAAAGGCCTTTAGGTGCTACCTGATTTTGCCTTCCCTTTTCTTTCTGACCACATCTCCCTTTTATTTCCTCCCAGAAAACTGGCCTCACTGAACACCAGGGAAGCTCTAACCTCAGGATTTTTCTCTTGTTTCTCCCTTGCCTTAAATGCCCTTCCTACAAAGAATAATAAATTGAATCAATTTTGGATTTTGCTAGTCATCAACTTCTTTATGAGGTCCTTCCATCTTATTCCTTGCTTCATTTTTTTTTAAGAGGGAAGTTTTTGTTGTAGGGCATGTGCACTCACCGGAGAGACAGAGACAGAGAGACAAAATGACAGAAAGCAAGAAATCATCCCCTGTGAAGATGGCCATGCCGCAATACCTTCTCCTCCAGTCTCCTCTCGGGATTTGGGGCATGCACACCGAAGCACCCGGCGTGTTTTACATCAATGGATTCAGGACTTGAACATCAGTGAACTACGTGGGAGTCCAGTGACATAATCATTACTCTACCTGTTGGCCACTATTCCTTCATTTTCATCCATAGAATTTATCAATAGCCAATAAATTATCTGTTTTTAAATGTTTTTAAGAATCCGTGGAAAGTTTTTTGTCCTTTTATTTCCCTGCCAATGAATGTTCCTAGATTAATTTCTGACACTTAATAGACATTCAGTGAATGTATGTTAAATCAATGAATGAGTGACCTTCACTAAAAATCAGGGCCTGATTAAATTACCACAGCTCCTCAAAAATAAGAACAAGAAAACATATCCATGTAAAATATTTTCATAGTTTACAAGAGCATAACTGGAACACACTAATATTCCCTTGGAAAACTACTTTTGTCCTAAATTTTTAATCTGTATTAGCATGCCAAATCAGATTTTTATTTGAAATATAAGAATTAATTCTGAAATCCTTTAATAGGCTATTTTAAAAGAATTAATCTAACATTTTTACGCTCTAATCAAGGGCTACAACTTACTTTTGTTTTTACTTTTTGTTTTTCAAGTCTCCATTTGATTGAAAGTTTGATTGATAGCGAAAACTTGACCCCTAAGCTTACTCTGTCAATATTTCTATTTTTACACTTGACTGTATGCCATCTGGGACAAAAGAGAGTGGAAATTCTAGAATTAAGATGGAATGGTATTAACATTAAATGTGTAAGTAACATTTTGATTTTTTTAAAAAAAGCTTATCAATTCCATTATATCTCCTTTTAAGAAGGATAACTTTGTAAACATATAAAATATCTACACATAGTACACAGACTAAAATTGGTTTTGAACATTTATTTATAGACAATGAATGATCTGGATAGCCCCTCTATTAGTTTAAGAATGGACTAGTTTTTTATATTACTGGACAGGTCAGTATTCCTAGGACCTAGCTTTTTCTACAGTATAATTTCTTCGTTATTTTATGCTACACATTATTCCCATTTCAACCAGTGTATTCCCATATCATGCTCAAACTAATATCTACAACCTAGATCAATATCATTATCATGAATTGTAAATAAAATTATAGTTACCTGATATTGGCATGCACATATGCTAAAGTCAGTTACACCAGGGTCATAAAATTCTACCATCTTTGAAAGCCAATGTGCTTTCTATGTAGGGTCAGCAAATGGGCACATATTTTCAAAATGTAAACTAGAACAACCATAATTGTAATACAAATATTTTGTGCTAATGTCCTCACGTTCTAAGTAGGGCAGAAACTTAATCTGATATGCATATTAGGAGAATCAGACTGGGATGATTTTGATAAATGTATGCTTCTCACATTAGTCTCTTAACTGGCATAATAACAAAGAGCACAAAAAGAATCAAAGCCTTTTATTTTAATTAAGTCAGATGTGATGGAGTCCAGCAGTCATTTTAACATATTTCTGATATGCTTTTCCTTATTACAGGGGTTGGAATACTTCACTTTCCAAGACATTTTGCGATTGCAGCTTCGAGTAGAATTTTGGTCCTCCCAAAGAGATACACTCTCATGACATCTGAATGGTTAATGTGATGTGGTGCCTGGCTTTGCTTTTCCTTTCATTTCTGGTAGCAAAGCCCAGTAAGGGAATGTCTGGCTTTCCATGGCAGTACTTACAATGTCATTGTGTGTTCATTTGCTCCTAAATGTCTAGGACATGCTTTTTTTTTTTTTTTTTTTTTTTTTTTTTTTTTTAGGTGTTTCTGGATGCACCAGATACAGCTGCTATAAATATAATGTTGACTTTCTGATTATCAGGACTGTATAAACCTGTCTTCCTTATTATGAGTTTCCTGATCTTGGCATTTCCTTCTTACTTTGGAATGTGGCACAGTATGGTTCTGAACCTGGCATTTTTAGTGGCAAGTTCCTCATTGTCCTAATCATAGAAGACGTTCTAGCTCCCATTTTTAATTTAGTTAGTGCTCTTTATTGAAAGCTTTTTTGAAAGCTCAACATAAAATATACTTCTTCAGTTTAATCAATTATTCTTTACACCATTTGGTATCTTACAATAAATCTCTCTGTTCTTTAAACATCTAAACTAATCACATTCTCTTAAACTAAACCTAGACAGCCTAGACAGCTTTACATTGTTAGGTCAAACCAAAAAGGTACTATACAATATAAACCAAACATAACTTTCTAAAAATTCCTGCTATATATAGTACAGAGGAAATAGATTTTTTAAAAGTTTTTAACTTTAATGAAATGACTTTGCAAATAACGTACATTTCCATGATGCAACACTAGTTGTTAGGGCCACAGTAAGATACATAGAATTACATCCTTAATTAATATGTATACCAATATTTCAAGCAGTAATTTCTGTTACATGGCAAACAAAATCAAGAAAGCAACCATTAAACAAAAGAGACCCATAGCTTCAGGTAAGGCAAATCCCACGTTAGCATAGGAGAACAGTTGCTGCTTCAGTGAAGGGTTTCTGGCATAATCAAAAATGAAGCTGCCAAAGACTGTTCCAATACCAGCACCAGAACCAGCCACTCTTCCTGTTGCAGCACCAGCACCAATAAATTTGGCAGCAGTGTCAATGTCTCTGCTGATTGCACTGATCTGAAATCCCCTCTGGATGAGATAAAATGCACCATTCTGGGCCCCATTAAAACCGTAGAGCCCTCTCTAGTCCTTGCCTGGGTGGAGATAACACTGATGCAGAAATTGGTCTGTATACAACTCTGGATCCAGCTTGGATCAGAGCGGGGAAGCAGGTGAGCTTGGCGCAGGCAAACATTTTACACACTTCAGAGAGGTGCAGCTGGAGGACTTGGATGACAAGTGTCGTGGGCTCCTCTCCCACTTCCTTTCTTCTCCGGAGGTGGCTGCAGCAGTGATGGCAGCAGAGGTCGAAGAAGCAGGGCTCTGAAATGGAGTTTTTTTAAGTCGTGGATAATTAAATCACATCTCCATTGTCAGTAAAATTACATTTTTGAGATAATGAAAAGCAAGAAAATGTAACTTTCCCTTATCAAAGTTTAGAACGAACCATACTGTGAGATAAATTTGGCTCAGTTATTTGAAACCTCATGTGAAATCTCCAGTCAATAGGATACTCATCAGTTAGGAGGAGCTTATAAACACCCACACCAAAGTACTGACGCATAAGACTTTGCCTCTGCGTGGACTTCCAAATTATCACGAGGCCTTTTCAATATATATCACGTTATCCAGAACACTTGTGAATATTTTCCTATCCTCCATGTAAATACCCAGGATGCAATTACTGGGTCATATAGGAATCCTGTTCATAGGTCTTTGAGTAATCTCTATATTGTTCTGTACAGTGGCTGTACTAATATAAATGAATAATTTTTTAAAGTCTTTCATTAAAAGTTGACTTTCATGGGCCAGCAGGTGACATGATGAAGGTGCTGAATTGCACATGGCTACCTGCAGTTCGATTCCTGGATCCGGCAGCTTGAAAAACACACTGGTTCTATGAGCATGCATGCCCAAAATCCCAACAGAAGAGTAGAAGAGACACATGGAGATGTGCTTGCAGTGTGGCCATCCTTCCTGGGGATAAGGAGGGATTTCTCACTTGTTCTGTCTTTGTTTCTCTCTCTAACAAGTGCACAGGCTCTATGGCTAAAATCTTAAAAAAAAAAAGTTTATAAATTAAAACAATGTTTCCTTTGTTTCTATTTTTCAAGACAAAGAAAAGACATTTTTAAATAAAGTTTTCAAAAACTTTTTTTGCAGTGTGGCCATCCTTCCTGGGGATAAGGAGGGATTTCTCACTTGTTCTGTCTTTGTTTCTCTCTCTAACAAGTGCACAGGCTCTATGGCTAAAATCTTAAAAAAAAAAAGTTTATAAATTAAAACAATGTTTCCTTTGTTTCTATTTTTCAAGACAAAGAAAAGACATTTTTAAATAAAGTTTTCAAAAACTTTTTTACCCATCCACAACAAAATATTTTAAATATAAGAGGAAATGTGTCTGTCACATCATTACATGTAAGATCATTCTTATACCAAATAAAAAAGATTAGCTTTAATCAGATACTATACTTATAAGACATAGGTAAAATAGAATCTAAATGCTTAAAGTGAAAACATGCAAAGGAAAAATGTCAGTAGGCAAATGCAAACAAAAGGTCCCTTACGCCCAGCCAGGCTAGTGCAAGGAGTAGCATGTTGCTCTACAGTACTGGAAGCCATGTGGCCAACCGCAGATTTGGATCCAGGGTGACCTGAAACATTCCAGGTTGTGTGTACTCAAGATCTTGACTGACTGGAAAGCTGAAAAAAGGAAACTAAGGTGTAAAAAGACCTTATCAAGTTTGCTGTCTCATGCAGGGATGCTTTTATGAAAGAAATAGATCAACAAAGTTATCAGGGATTTATTATTTTAATATTACATAAGGAAGAACTCAGATTAAAAACATTAAATGAGGGACCAGCAGTTGGCGTAATGGCTATGTCGCTGGACTCCTATGTAGTCAATCATGGTTTGGGTCCCAGACCTGGTGGCTTAAACTCACGCTGGGCGCATGTGCGCGTGTGGCCAAGATCCTGAGAGGAAAATGGAGGAGAAGGAATTGCAGTGTGGCCATT
>NW_006159990.1:2152472-2157953 GCF_000334495.1 Tupaia belangeri chinensis | reverse complement strand
GCCATGGGGGGGGGGGCGTGATTTCTTGTTTTCTGTCTCTCTGTCTCTCTCTGTCTTTCTGACGAGTGCACGTACAGTATAGCAAAAACCTCTCCAAAAAACAAACAAATAGAAAACATTAAATGAGGCAAAGAGGCCCATATTTTTGTGCTGAAGATTCAATTTATATAGAAATGTCTAAGATTTTAATACCAATGAGTCATATAATTGTATTAAGAGTGAAAAGAAACCGGGAACCAGCAGTTAACATAATGGCTATGTCGCTGGACTCCCACGTAGTCGACCGTGGTTCACGTCCCGGACCCGGTGGCTTAAAACTCACGCTGGGCGCATGTGCGTGCGTGCCTAAGATCCCGAGAGGAGAATGGAGGAGAAGGGTTTGTGGCGTGACCATCCCCTCTGGGGGGTGATTTCTCGCTTTCTGTCTCTTTGTCTCTCTCTGTCTGTCTGGCGAGCGCTGGCGCCCTATAGCAAAAACCTCTCAAAAAAAAAAGAATGAAAAGAAACATATGTAAAGAGCTTAAATATTGAAGAAAAAGGAATATTTGATGCATGTTACTACTATCAGGATCACACATAGACATAGATACTATTTATAAAATTTAATAATTTGCACTGTTGATGGGAATGAAAATTGGTCCAGCCACTGGGGAGAATAATATGGAGGTTCCTCAAAGATTTACAAATAGAGCTACCAGAAATTCCACTCCTGGATATCTACCCAAAGGAAAGGAGAGCGCTCAGTCAGAAAAGTGCTTGAGCATCTATGTTTATTGTAGCATTATTCAGAATTGCTAAGACGTGGATCCAACCCAAATGTCCATGAACAGATGAATATATTGAAAAAGTGCGGCAATGAACTCTGTGGAATACTATTAGGCCATAAAAAATAGGACCCTGGCATTTGATAGAAAGTGGTCAAATGTGGAAGACTTATTGCTGAGTAAAGCAAGCAGGCTATGAGAGAAAGATATTGTACGTATCCACTTAATATATACTGACTATGCACACTCTGTGATAGAGATTGAAATATTGGGAGTACATAAAAGCAGTGAAAATAGTTTTGGATGCTAAAGACAGTATGGAATAGGGGTTGGGGAGAAGGGAAAAGTATAGAGAAGGAAAGCAGGAGAAATAAAAAGGCATGACATTTGTGGGACACAGAAATGTTTATTACCTATTGATGATAATCATAATGATTTGATCAAAACTGAATTTTCTTCAAAGTATATTGTTTAACTTATGGTATGCTCAATTACTAACTATCCCTTAAAATTATTAATTAAATTTGATTTTGGTGATAAGGATTTTTACAATGGATTTCTTAATGAAAAAAGCAACTGACTGAACACAACAGAAAATTAGGTTTTATATTTTAGAGGGTAGTGGATTTCATTTTATTAAAATGAGGGATGGACTGGGCACATATATACTAAAGTATTTAGTTATTTTTTGATAAATTGAGCTGATTTAAATTTAATTTAATAGATTTGCTTCTCTTTACTTATTTTTTCATAAAGTAATCATGTATTTTTGTGCAATTAAGCTAATTATATAAAAGCAAAGAAGATCACCATGGCTACCGTGCATGGAAACCAGCTATCACAAAGTTTAAATGATTTCGGCCAGGGATGACGATAGTGTGAGATGGAGAGAAATAACCATGCTTAAAAGATATTAAGACGGTGTATTAAATTGAAGTAGGCTATCCCCAAAGGAATATAAATCAGATTTTATTTATTTAATAGTAGAAGAGGTAGAAATATGTTTGCCTCATCCAATTCCTACAGTTTAAATTAAGACACAGAACTTGTAAATCTCTAACAATGAAAACCTAAGAAACTGGGGCTAGACAGTGGCACAGTGAACACAATGCTCTTTGAGGCGGTCAAGCGCATGCTTGTGTATGACTCAGGCTGGCTAAAGGCTGGGCTGGATCATGGTATCGAGAACCTGTTGAAGTTACTGTCTCTTGCTCTTGCATGGAAGAGATAAATAAATCTGAAATTTAAAGGCATAGTAGGTTGGAATTGTCTTGGGCCTTTAATTAACAAGAAATCAGCTGTTACATTTATGATTTATTTTACTCATTCTTTTTTTTTTTAACTCAACCAGTAACTTTTTGAAAATTTTATGCACTCTACAACTTAAAGGAATAAGAAGAAAAACAAAATTTAATCTTTATGTTTGTATTAAATCCTTTAATAAAGCAATGAAGTCTTAGATCATTTTCGGTCCAGGGTTTGGTAATTTTGATGCAACCACTTCAGTTTGCCATCTTCATCTCTGAAAGTCTAAATTACCATCTCATAGTATAGAAGAACAGCATTATGGGTCCAAAATTATTTATACTGGCAGCTGCATTGTTACAGAAAAGGAGAACTTCTTATTAAGAAGTTTCCAAGGCATTTTAGGTTATGCACGTAGTCAGACCTCTGGGCAAGTTCACAGGGAATCCAAGGTGGATAGGACCTCATTATTCTGACTGGCAAATAGGCCAAAGACTAAATTGAGACCTGTCTCTCCATTCACTGTCATCCACTGTGTGTACGTACTTTTCTCCTTCCTGTGACTCACCTTTATGACTGCATTGCTCCTGCAAACCTAAACTCTCTGGTTTTGTAATATGAGAGAATATTATGCATTTCTAATACTTTGAACATTTTGTTTATGCTTAAAGATACCTTAAAGTTTGAATATAGAATTTAATCAAAATATAATTAATTAAAGCAATTAAGTATCTGAGAAATAGTTTGAAACCTGAAATTGGGTAATTGATTAAGTCTTTTTTGAGTGTGTGTACATGTGTATGAGAGAGAAATGCTTTCTAGTTTAAGAAAAAAGGAGGATCTGGGCACATGTGCATGTGTATCTAAAATCCCAAGAAGAGAATGGAGGAGAAGGGATTGCAGTGTAGCCATCCCGCTGGGGGTGATTTCTCACTTTCTATCTCTCTGTCTTTCCAGCAAGAGCACACACCCTATAGCAAAAATCTCTCAAGAAAACAAAAAGACCAAAGGAGGACCAATTCAATGAAATTATACTTTACTCAACCATTCAGAAAATAATTTCTAGGTGACCTTTGGTTTCTAAAGCTTTACCTGACAGGATTTCATCTCCACTACAGTGATGCTAATCTGTAAGGTTTTTTTTTTTTTTTTTTTTTTAAGCTGACATGATCTTATATTCACTGTAATTTTTCAGCCAAGTTTCAATAAACAGTGATAAGCATTATTGCAAATGGAAATAAAATCTGAGAAAGAATTACTGCCATTGCCTTCCATTTTCAAACATAAATATTTTAGCTGTTTTAGCATATTTTGCCTTAAATGTGCACATATTTGTTCAATGAAATATTGAGGAGTAATTTGAACAGACATAATACATGTTTGAGAAGGCTTAATTGTGGTTAGTAACTTATAAATAATAAAATCGGGGAATGAAAAATGCAATAATGTAAAGAGTCACACTTTTATTCACGTGTTTGAATGATTCATATTAAATGAATGTAATAGATGTAGACATTGACAAGTACATGGATTATATTACAACTTGTCACACAAAAAAATTATGAAATCTGTACTTAGTTTCCTGTCATGCAGTGCCTTAAATTCTTGTCTGAATCTAAATTTCACTCCACTAGAAAAGGTCACCTACCCAATGAGGCCAGAAAATATTAAACTTAGGTTCTATGGAAGGTTGAAGAGATTTAAAATTTTCATTCTCTTTTGTGCTTTTTATTTGTGTTAGCAGGTTCATACATTTTAAATATAAGTAAAAAAAGTCTCCTTTGACTCCTAAACACTACTAGGTACATAATGTCTCTACATTTTCTTTTTTGGTTTATTTCTTTAGTTCCATGAGCGAGACAGACAGACAGAAAGATAGGCACCCCCAACAGAGTCTTCATTCCATAGTACACCTCCAGTCTCAGCCAACCTGGATATGGGCACAGAGAGGCATGGCTGACATGTTCACAGAAGTCCTGGGATATGAACCCAGGATCATTTTTATGTGGGTTCAGTGGCATTATCGATATGCTGTCAATATTTCCCTCCAAATTTTAATCTTTCATTTATACAAAATGATCATCAGACTTAATTGACTTGCTGGTCTTTTTCAAAAGGAAGAATAACTATGTAGCATTTTCTTTTTAAAATTTCTTTTATGTAGTTATATTTGGCTTAATAGTTCTTATTAAAATCTACAATTACTGGGGTCAGTAGTAGGCACAATTGTTACATTACTGAACTCTTACGTGGTCAAGCACAGTTTGAGTCTCAGACCTGGTGGCTTCAAACACACCAGACACGTGTGCATGTGTACCCATGATCCTGGGAAGAGAATGGAGGAGAAGGGATTGAGACATGGTTATCCCCCGCTGGGGGTTGGTTTCTCACTTTCTCTCTCACTGTCTCTACCTCTGTCTCTTTCTGGAGAGCATATGTGCTCTAAGGCAAAAACTTTTTAAAAGAAAATCTATGATTACTTAATAAATTATTTTTAACAAAGAAAACAAAAAAGAAGGTAAATGTATCCCAATCTTATTTCCATAGAACTAAATGGTGGTGTGGAAAACATGGCACTGTGAGAAGCTAACCCACAAGGAAAGGTTCCAGTTTACACCCAGAGATCTCCCTGAGTACATCAGGTATATGCATGTGCTCATGACCTGTGGATGACTCAAGCCAATAGTCGATCACGGCTTCAGTGACACTTCTTTGGGAATGCTCTGTTTCTCTCTCTCTTTTTTTTTTTTTTCCTTTTTTCTTTATTATTATCATAATCTTGTTTATATTACATTGAATCGCATATAACTTTACAGTGTATTACATTTCTTTTTCCGGAGGGAATGCCATGCATGTCAGTCAATAGAGAGACATTAAATCCCCACTTCATCATTCAATATCTTTTCATTGTTTTTCCCAATCATTATTGTTGGGAATGCTCTGTTTCTCTTTACCTGTCTCTTTCTCTGCTTTTTTCTCTCACTCATAGAAGAAAAATAAATAAAACTTTTAAAAATGCTTTTCCTAGGTCTACAGCAGATTAATGTCATCTGAGGTTAATATATATTTCTGGGCTTTAAATGTGACAATTCTGGTTTTCAGACTCTATGAACTCAAGTAGGTCATTCTGTTGATAATGCATATACATTGATAAGAATGAGAGTAAAAAGACTTGACTTGCATTTCAATGGCATGTTTTTTAAGAGATATGATAAAAGAGATGTTAATTCATCCAAACAATTTCAAAACATGCTACAGAATTTTTAGAAAGTTGTACTTACAACTTAAAGGAGATGAATACAAGAGAGACAAGAGGGATCCATCATAACAAAGAATATACACGACATTCCTCATCTCATTGCTTTTGAAGTGAACCATTAACATCTGGACTCAAAACTTACAGTGATTACCCCACAAAGTGAAGTTTTAGTCAGCCTTGTCTCCACTTTTATTTTTTTTTTTTTTTTTTTTT
>NW_006159990.1:2093756-2149631 GCF_000334495.1 Tupaia belangeri chinensis | reverse complement strand
TGAGCTCCCGCGCCCCGCGCGGCTTCCGCCGGGCGCCCCGCGCGGCTTCCTGTCTCCACTTTTTTAAAAGAATCGAAGCCAACTAAGTTTTTTGTTTTTTAAATTGCCTCCTCTTTTTTAAAAGAATCGAAGCCAACTAAGTTTTTTGTTTTTTAAATTTTTTGTTTTAGATTTTTTGCCACAGGGCATGTGCACTTGAGAGAGAGAGAGACAGAGACAGACAGAGAGGGAAAGTGAAAAATCACCTTCCAGGTCAAAGTGAAAAATCACACTCCAGGTGATTAGGCCAACTAAGATTTCGCTTGTCGTATATTATATAAATTTACTGCCACTGGAATGCAAATTTTATTTTATACAACCTTATACATTTAATCTCATAAAAAGTTTGGCTAAGAAAATGGTATGTATTCTATTAATGTATTTTTTTTAATTCTTCTTTTGAGCTCCAAACATTAAAAAGAGTACACGAGCCACATTTTGAATTTGGACCAATCACATATTCAGAGTGTGGACTCTATTGTCATGTTGCCTATATAATTATTAATGTACACATGTAGTTTTTTGCATACATTAAAATTCTGAGTGTGCTCTACAAAATATGAGCCAGGATATGCATGAGGTACCTTCATGCAAAAAGCAATTCACTTATTTACTCAATAATTATTTAGTTAATATTGTAGATCTTGCATTAGGCCTCTGTTTTCCCCCTATTTAAGGACTGATTCAGGGAAAAGCAAAATAAAATACTAATTGGTATGTGTAGCCTCTACTTCATTATGAAGCACTAGTGCCTTTATAAACCTTGTGGATTTACTATGAGTGCCAATAATTTTTGTTAGCTTGTTTAAATGATTGGGCTGGGTAGCTAAAAAGTGGTTTTCATAAAGACCTGAAGCAATAAAAGCCTTCCCTGATGAAAAAATCAATAGACTCAAGGTGGGACTTCCAAATCAGAGGAAGACAATAAGGGGAGAAGATACTGACATCCACGACTAAGAAAAGGGTGAGGCTGGTTGTATGGTAGAAGGTCGGGTGTAGCAAAGAGCTATGCAAGAGAAACAGTTCACTGCTCTGAAAGAAAATGCTACTAATTTGTCAGGCTCAGATAAGTAAATAAATATGGCTTCTTACTTTAGGAGTCTGTAGCCCACGATCCTTTGCTCTTCCAAGTGCTGCAATACTTCTTATATCAGAAATTATATTACTTGTAAATCAGGAAAAATTGTCCTTAAAAAAAGTATATATGGGACCAGCAGTTGGCACAGTGGCTATGTTGCTGGACTCCCATGCAGTCGACAGTGGTTTGAGTCCTGGACCTGGTGCCTTAAACTCACTCCAGGAGCATGTGCGTGTGTGCCCAGGACCCTGAGAGGAGCATGGAGGAGAAGGAATTGTGGCGTGGCCATCCCCCAGGGGGTGATTTCTTGCTTTTTGTCTCTCTGTCTGTCTTTCTGGAAAGCACACACACCTATAGCAAAAACCTCTCACAAAAAAGTACACATGTATGTACATGCATATATACTCTCTATATGTGTACATAAGGTTATTATTCACTGCATATGTCTCTAAACTGATTTTCACAGTCATGTGTGGATGAAGCAATTAAAAACCTTAAGAATGGGCCCCACTCTATGTGAAATAAGATATAAGAATTGATTTACTTTTCTTGCATAGCCAGCAAAAGGTAGTTTTCTTTTTAAATGCACGTGTGTGTGTATCAACATGCATGTACATTTTTAGTAAATGGGACCAAATAATAACAAATTAAAATATATTTTATAGAATATTATTTATAAAAATAGACATGTTTCTAAAATTTACCTAAATTGGATTCCAAAGGAGTGAGGGAACTTTTGAAAACTCAATTTCAAAGCCATGGAGTATTTATATTGAAAACAATGAATCTGTCAAGGTTAATTTATCCTGATGTCAATCACAAAATATTTCACCTTAGTCTGAATCTCTATGACTTCTAAAATAAAGGAACTATATAATGATTTCTGAGGGTATCTATTATAATCCCTTTCTTAAGGAATAAACTTTCCTTAGAAGATTATACACACCACATGCCTTTGAACCTGCTGGAGTTAAGTTTCGTACAGATTTCTGCTAACTTTACTGTGTAAATATTTAAAACTTACTGAAAATTATTTTAGAGAAAACTTGTGATGTTAAAGTAGTATACCTTCCAATGTCAAATATTAAGAAGTAGATACAAACTTTTAAATATATACGTTATATACTATCATATATAATATATATTTTAATGAAAAAGCATAATATATGGTTTTTAATTAGTTTTGGAGATGACTAAATTATATTTTTTAACTCATTAACAATTTTGCAATATTTTGCATAAAAGAAGTTAATATAATGCCTTCTACTTTCAGCTTTAATGTTTTATCTTGGGCAGAGTGTCAGAGAAGATTTTTTTCTTGTGTTTCTCCTTCCTGACTTCACATCATAAAAAGAGCAAGACCTCGAATACAGGAAAAGTTTACACACCTATTACAAGCACAAAGTGAGACATCTAATGAAAGATATAACATCCTTTCAGAAACTCTGCAGAAATTATAAAAAAGAAATTGAAGATTAAGTCTACTTGTATTTTAGGTATTGACCTCTGACCACTGAACTGAAAAATTAGCATCTGGCAAAGGATGATAAGACCCAAGATAGCACAAGGAGTAATGGGAAAATACACTTCACGAAATTCAAAAACAAATGTCTCCAATGTGCACGGCAGCACCACGTGATCAACTTCATGCCTATATGTACACTCAGTTATTTTCGGGTAGATTGTGCTTGAAAGCATTTCTGTCTAACTAGACCAAAATTCGATTTAGGAGAGTGACCAGATGGCAGGATAGATACAGAGATCAGCTTAACCAAGGAGAATCAGAATTCTTCATGTATAGATTTTTTTTTAAAGTAGCAATGAGCAGGTTATTTTCATTCTACCCTAAATTGTCTGTATTTGGCTAATGTTCCTAATATTCAAACATTTCTAAATAAACTTGAAAAAGGTCTGGAACATTTCAATTGAGTTACTGGAGCTCAATTAAGAGGTTATGCAAGAAGAATTGAATACAGCGAATAAATCCCTTTTTGATGGTACTAGAATAAGTCATGCTTGGTCATGCTCCCGCAATGTCTTCCAATCATCAATAAACAGATAAATATCATCTAGACACATCTAGATCTAAATCTTGATATCCCACTACTAAAACATAGTTCACAGAATTTGTTTTCTGCTGGGACCTGGCAATGCTAACAACTTAATTTGCCTCTGTAATTAATTTAGGAGGATGAAGCTAACTGTTGGGATGCGGTCATGATGATTAGTTTTACGGACTTAATATTAGCCACTGTAAAGTGTGTAGCCTGTTAGTATTTCAGAATGCTTTTCCTACAGGCTCCATAGACAGTGAAGGCACAGAGTCATTTCCATCACCCTTTACAAACTGCATCTGTGATAATGAATTGTGTTTTCATTCTTTTTATTCAGCTTCAGTTTTGTAAATGCATTAATATTGTTTTATTTTCTTATCGTTTCTGCAGCTTTTCAGGTCTGAAACAAAATATTGAATAGTTTCATTTACATAGGCTCATACTGCTTATAAAATCATGTGGTAGATAGATACGTAGCTGTGCTAGCTCTGCCATTCTGGTTGTTAAAATTCAGATTAGAAAGAAAGGCTATGGACCAGCAGTTGATGTAGCGGCTGTGTTGCTGGAATTTCATGTAGTTACTGTGGTTCAAGTCCTGGACCCAGTGGCTTAAGCTCACACCAGCCGTGCATGCCCAAGGTCCCAAGAGGAGAATGGAGGCAAGGGGTTGAGGCATGGCCATCCCCTCAAGGGGGAGGGGGTGATTTCTCACTTTCTGTCTCTATCTCACTCCAGCTTTCTGGCAAGCACATGTGTCCTATAGCAAAAATCTCTAAAAGAAAAAGAAAAAAAAAAGAAAAAGGAAGAAAGAAAGAAAGAAAGAAAGAAAGAAAGAAAGAAAGAAAGAAAGAAAGAAAGAAAGAAAGAAAGAAAGAAAAGAAAGAAAGAAAAGAAAGAAAGAAAGAAAGAGGAAGAAAGAGGAAAGAAAGGCTAGAGCAGGGAGGATGACTGTTGAGGATGACTGTTGATACCAAAGACAGTGTGTCGGGGAGGAATAGAAGGTGTTGAATAGGAGGTGTGTGGGAGTGAATCAGGGAAAAAACAAACACATTTAACAGACACAAAATGAAAGATTATCTGCTAATGATAATGTGTAAGTAATGTCTTTGACTTGACTAATAAGCACTTTATTCATATTGGAAAAAATGTACACTGTAAAGATGTGCAATGATTAAATGTAAATAAAAGATAAACAAAAATTAACAAAAAAAATTCAGAGAATTGGACTGTAATCTCTGTTGTTCAGTGCTATCAACTTGAAGTCACTGTAGATACTCTCAGGTTCCCTTCAAGTACCAATGTTTTATCGCATCAAGTCTCTTTTTGACCTGACATGAATTTTGTGTTTGTACAGATGATGGCAATGATAATGAAATGAGCTGGACAAAAAGGAAAGCATTCTAAAATCTTCTTTTTCTTTTATTTCTTCTTTTTTTTTTAGAGAGAGATTTTTACTATAGGGTGCCTGTGCTTGTGGAGAGACAGAAGGAGAGAAATGACCTCCAGGGGGAATGACCACACCAGAATCCCCTCTCCTCCATTATCCTCTCAGAATTCTGGGTATGCACACACGTGTGCCCAGTGTGAGTTTCAAGCCACCATGTTCAGCATCTGAATCACAGTCCACCACATGGGAGTCCAGCACCTTAACTACTATGCCATTTACTGGCCCCACAGAGTAAGACCTTTAGAAGAGAGAGTTTTGGATAAGATCCATTCACTGGTTTGCAGGTTATGGCTTAGGGTAAGACATTATCTTCATTACCCAGAAATATAAGTCATGATAATACTATTCTTATCATTTTTAAAGAGCAAGTCTTCTCATCTCCATCAAGGGTCTTAAAAATAGCCTCTCCATGAAATTGTTGTTATTATTTTGCTTTAATCACGCTACATATCATTTACTACCTTCTATTCTATTATATATTGCTTTTCATTTGAAAGAATATATATTTAAATATATACATATATATATATATATATACACACATACTTTTTAAAGTCATCTATATCAACAAATTTATTGTATTTGTATAAATTTATTGAAGTCTACAAACTATATATATATATAGAATATATATAGCTTTTGGTGCTTAAGAGCAGCAGATCTAAGTTTATAAATGCAGTCAAATTAGAACTGTCTTGTCTAACACCTATTCTTTCTTTCTCTTTTCTATGTAACTAATAATTTATCTCTTATAAGCTCAAATTTTCACCTCTCATGCAGAAATCAATGCTAAAACTTTCTGACCAAAAACAAAACTGTTTTTTCTCTACAATTTACTAACATTTCCTTTTAACTCTTATTTAAAAATGTTTATCAGCTTTTTTCAGTTTGTAGTCTCTGACTTACCTGTTGTAAAAATGCTAGTTTTAGTGTCTTAGTAATAAGAACATTATTCATCATAAAAACATGCGTCAGTAAATATATCCTTATTTTCCTATGTTCCTATTCATTTGTATGTTTTTCTTTCCTCACAAGTCAAAATAAATGCATCTGATTTCATGAGTCATTATGATATGAAAACAGCTTCAATCAGTCTTCTTAATTTCTCCTGTTTTCCCATTTGTTTGCTTGTGTGTTTTCCAGTTCAATTAAATAATCATGTGTTGAGAAAGAATGTGGTGTTGAATTAACAAGATAAATAAGACTGTTGTTACCCATCAGGAGCTTATAATCCAGTATGTTGACTGATAAACTAGAAAATCTCTATGTCAATATCTAACATATTGATTAAAGGAAATATAGAATCCCTAACACAACCTGGGGTGATTTTGCAATAACCAGGTAACAATGAACAGGATGTGGGTATAAAATGATTTAGTGAGCTGAAAATTACATTTTATTCACATTTGGTCCAATTTTCCTTTGAGAGGATATAGTTTTACCTTTTTCTGCAAAATAACATGGTAAAAAATACCCTTGGTTCATAAGTTTTCTTCATTACATTGCATACCATTGTTAGTGAATTTTATTTTTGTCAGACTAATACATGTTCACAGTCAAAATAATCAAATAGGATTATCATGAAAAACAGTAGTTTCCTGGACTAATCCTTCTTTCAACTCTTACAAATGCTTTTTCCTTACATTTAGCCCTGCACTTTAAAGTAGCATGCTTATAGTAGTATTTCTTGATTTCCAATTTTAAGCACTATTTATGGTATTTCTATTTTGATAGTAGTAAAAGCACTAGCTTTAAAAATAATTATTTACCTATCTCCCACTTTTTTACCTAATGTAATTATATCACAATTCAAATTTAATAATAATTGTTTAATGTATAGTAACTACATAATCCTGCTAACTTTTGAACAAATTTCGAATCCATAGTTATGTCCTTTTTCCATTTGTTTTTTCCTGGAGTTAATAACTGATATTTATTTTGCTTGGTAACATCTCATATAATTATTATCATATTAAAGGCAGAGAATTATTATTACATTAAAGGCACAGAAATCTGATTCAGATTTTACAAATTTTACATGTATTCAATTCTGTGTGTGCATGTGTGTGTGTGAATGTGCATACGTGCACGCATATGGGCATGTAGTGCTATGCAATTTTTTCACATGTGTAGACTCATATAACTGCAATCAGGCTTCTGAACTATTTCACCACCACAGAAATATACCTCATGCTGTCTTGGTCTGGTTAGCCCTTCCTTCCTCTCCATTCCCTAGCCATTCCAAACCCAGGTGACCCTTAGCTGCTCTCCATATCTATAAACATTTCAAAAATATTACAATTAATTTTTAAAATTTTTGCTTATTAAATTTTTATTTCTAGGAGTTTTAGTTGCTCTTTTTCATTATATTCTTCTCATATGATGTATTACCTCAGAGTCAAGTAAAATAATTACAGACACATGTATCTATATCTTTAAAGCCTTTCTCCCATTTTGAAATATTTTCACCTTTCTTTTAGTGTAAGGAAGGAAATTAGGGAGAAAAAAATGAAGAGGTAAGATATTTGTGGGACACAGAAATAGTTTATTACCAACAGGTAACGTGTATAGTGTTCTCAGCTGGACACTTCTGAGATGTATTTCATGTTGGGTAAATTCTCTTTACAAACTAAATGATGTATATGTGACTGAATGTATAAAATAATAATAATAAATAAATAAATAAAAAGAACAACACTTTGAAAAGCAAATTCAAAGGACCACATGAATGTGCAGTTTTAAAAATCTTTTTTTGTCTTCTTTTTCCTTAGTTTATTTTTTATGAGATAGATAAAGAGAGTGAGAGAGAGAGAGTGCTAAAGGGACTCCAGTAGGGTCTTGCTATGGTACTCCTCTACCTAGCCTTCCAGCCAGCCAGGATCATGGGTGGGGGAATCCAAACTCTGGACCTTCTCATATGGCTCCAATAACTTGTGATAACCTGCACCGCTGTGGTTGGGCCTGAATGTTAATCCTTCGGTGGAACCTAAATACTAGTGTCTGATTATTTTTAGCACTGATAACCTATTAATAGTATATACCCAAATCAGGCATTGTATACAACCGATTCACAACAAACCCTCTCTTATCACCCAACTTAATGAAACTTTAAAATTCGGAAAACTTTTAGATTCAGCCATCCTTAGTGGGAGCTTTAATTGTGAAAGTCAGATTCTGGCACTTTGGTCCATTATTACAACATCACAGACGTCAATATTGTCTTTGGCAGCTGGTACCCACAAGGACACTGAATTTAAAATACTTACAAGTAAAACACTCAGAACCAATATTGGCATCAGATACATAAGTGGCCCAGTCTCACTATAAGGCCATAGAGACAAAACCCACACAAACTGCACCGTGTATCCAATTGGAAAGGACACACTCCAGTCCCCAAATCCTCCATAATGGACATTCACATCCACACCTTCTATCCTAATGCCTCAGTTTAAAGAACTCTAGTAACTTGATATATCAACAATATTCTCTTTACCCAGATTATGAAGAGGTGTATGGTAGTTTTTGCACAAGACACAGCAGTTTAGGAGGAATTAGAAATCCTCAATGAGAGAAATCTTTTTTCTTTTACTTTTCTGAAGTGAATTTAGTTAAAAGCATAGCCATAGGTTCAGAAAGCAAAATTTACTAAAATAGATGCACTTTGTTTTTAATAGAGATTATATATTTATGTACATGCATGTCATATATGCATACATATACATTGTTTATGTACGTACATGTTACATATGTGTATATAAAATATATACACATAATTTTGAATTACTACCTAATCAAGTCTTACCTATCTAATCTATCAATTTTCATTTAAAAAGAAAACATTTTCACACTCGAGGTAAGGATATGCAGCTCTGAAGCTTATTGAATGATTTGTTCTGCACATTTTTTGTCCTACCTGCTAAGAGGTTTGTTTCTGCTTTGAGCCATTTTCCTATTTTTTCAAGTTATTTAGTGCATGAGGTGGAGGATTTTAGGGGGCAGAAGGTTTGATGAGAGAGGATGTTTTCTCATGCATTACTACCCTTTGGCTGAAAATCAATATGATTTAGAATTATAGCCTAAATAGTGAATAGTATTATAAAACTTTTCACTTTAACTTCCTATGAAATCTTGAGACAGAAAAAGGTGAGGTGCTTAAGTCAACTACAACTGCATATTCTACAACCACCAAGAAAGCTCCAGTGTTTCTGGGATAAATCAAACAAAGCTTTGTGCAGTACAGGAGGGATCAATACAGTTTGTGTTACTGAAATCCTTTAGGCTCGAGATGATTATACCTATTACATATTAAACTTCTTGGGTATAAAATCCCTAGCTTTTTTAAATGAACTTGTATAATGATCCATGCAGTGTTCAGAGAGCAATGTAAAACCAAGTTGAAATAATTAATAAATCATCTTTAAAGTCCAAAGACCACCCCCTATATCCACCTCAATGGAATATTTTTTTTTTACATGATACAAGGTGCACTTACAAATTTCTTTGTGCCCTGGGACCTCTGAAAGAATCACAAGGTAACTGTAGCAGTGGAATCTTCATTGTATAAGTAGTTGCTTATATAATGTATGAATTAGTTCTAATCCATAGGTTAAAATTTTGACCCAAAAATTTAGCTTAAAGAAAGGATTCCCTCCCCTTCTATTACTGGATCGGATCTCTGTAATATCCCAGGTTGTCATGTTGTGCAGCTTTGTTTTGATTTTTTCCTTCCACAGTCAGTTTCCATTTCCTGTTTCTCTAGACAAATATTGATCAGCACATTCACTGCCATTCTTCTTTGGGGACTTTCCAAACGTATGCATTGCACACCTCTCAATTGCTGGACTGTGGAATTATATCAATAGAATAGGCACACTCTTCACTTGATGTTTACTTAGACTCTTTCAGAATGCTTTATTTCTAAATCTGTCCGGGAGAATATCCTACCTTTAGGTAGAGTACTTTCTCTTCTCCTTTTCCTCCTTCTTCCTCCTCTTTCTATTTTTCTTCCTCTTTTTCTTCTTTAATTTTTTTTTCTTTTTGGAGAGATTTTCTCTATAGGGCGCGTGCGCTCGCCAGACAGACAGAGAGAAACATAGAGACAGAAAGTGAGAAATCACCCCCCAGGGGGAATGGTCACGCCGCAATCCCTTCTCCTCCATTCTCCTCTCGGGATCTTGGGCACGCACGCACACGCGCCCGGCGTGAGTTCTAAGCCACCGGGTCCAAGATGCGAACCGTGGTCAACTACGTGGGAGTCCAGCAACACAGCCATTATGCTAACTGCTGGTTCCCTTCTTCTTTAATTTTTGATGACTATTTATCATTATTATTTTCCATGAAGTTCTCCTGCAGTTTTCTCCCACTGTTCTTGTTTCATTGCATCCTTTTCTCTATTGTTGTGCTCTTCTCTACATTATCCACAGAAAAAATGGAACATTTTAGAGCTGGTCAAAAGCAAGGCAATGTATTTAGTAGGACTAACATGAAATACATCTGTTTTGTTCACTGAGCATCAAATAATGTTCAAGTAATTATATATCTATAATATTATTATGTCCACGTTTACCTGAGGTAAAAGAAACTCATTGAATTTACACATGTCAATATTTAAATGCAGGCAAATATTTCCATGGAGAAATTGTGTGCAGTTTTCTTTAGGCTCTCAAAAAGTATCTTTTGATTTTAAAAAGACTTAAGAAACACTGAATGCCCTTTTACCACATCAGTGATGAAAGTGATACCTGATTTTTAAGATCTGTTTATAGTATAAGCTTAGTGATTAAGGGAGCCATATTCCACATGATCCACTGTGATGCTAATCCCAGCTCCAAGAACCTGAAAGACACATTATGAGTGTGTGCATATGTGCCTGTATTTCTGATCAAATGGAGACATGTAAAAGAAGAGATTGTACAATCACATGACCATGCCCCATTGAGGCATGATTTCTCTCTATATATTTTTACATGTCTCTCTGGTGACTACATGCCCCCTATAACAACCTAAAATTGAAAAAAGATAAAAGAAATAAAAAAGATCACATTATATATGAAGCAAACTCATTACAAAAGCATTAATAGAATCTCTTTTATAAGCACATGTTTACAATAATAAATAATACTTTTTTTAACTTTCTGATAGTTTATACTCAAATATTGTACTAAATAATATTTAAGCACTTTACTGATGGGAACCTTTTTCTTAAAAATTAAATAGTATTATCTACTATCTTTATAGCAAAAGAATGGTGGAGTTATATAATTGTTTGGGGAATTTAAATAGCCAGAGTATCTAAGACAAATAATTTAGGTTTTATAAAACAGTGCAGGATTTCCAATGACATTAATGGCTGATTAGGTCACTCAGAGAAAACCTTTAGTGGACAACAAGTAGTCAATATGAAGGGGAAAAATGTGAGTAAGATGGTCACTGATTTTTCAGCCAAGGTCCGAGATAGGGAAGTAGCCCAAGAAGTTGAGCTATTAATTGGAGTTTGTGGTGCACCGGATCAGGAGAAAAGGCATCAAAGGCACAAGAGAAGCTCGGGGGCTGCAGTCTAAGAACATGAAAGGCCTCCCTGCTCCGAAGTAGAAAGTGTCTCCCGTAGACGATGCTTGGCATGCTATTGTCTAAATCCCTGAAACTGAGTTATGGCCTCAATCCACCTGGAATTCCAGAGGGCTAGTCCCCATAGACCTTTGGAAAAGCAAATAAAAATCATCACAGAAGGAAGATAATTTAGTCTCTCAGTGTTAGAACTAGAGTGAGACGAGACACACTAACCTTGTGTAAAATTTAAGGGGAGAAGAGAGTGGCAAAAAATCACATTCAAAACAAAAACACATATTATAGATCGAGTAGTTATGTTCCTTGAAACTCACATGTGGAAATCCTAACCCTCAATACAATGGTATGATGAAGGTAATTTAGAGGTAACAGGCCACTCCATGAAGCTCTCAGGAATGGGATTTATGTCCTTATAAAAAGAGATCCAGCTGATATTTTCATCCCATAATTGGACTGTATTCTGTTAGAGTGATCTATATACCTACCCTTAAATCAATACCTTGTTCTATTGATTACTGTAGCTTCATTGCATTATAATTCTTGAAATAAAATCAAATTTTCAAGTTTCTAAAACTAAAAAGAGACCCAGAAAGCAACTTTGCCCCTTCTTCCATGTGATCACACACACACACACACACACACACACACACACACACAGTTATCTATAAACCAGAAACAGAAATTAGTCTTTCATAGAGTTTGAGTCTTTGATATTGAAATTTCCAGCTTCTAGAACCACAAGAAATAGTCATTAGTTAAGCCACTCATAATATGATATTTTTGTTATAGTAGCCAAAACTGACTAAGAAAATTCAGTACTTAAGAACTGAAGATACGTCAATTCTCTCTCTTTTTTGTCATAGGGTGCATGTGCTTACAAGAGAGACATAGAATAAAGAGAGAGAAAGAAAAGCATCCCAAGAGAATTGGTCATATCACATTCCTTTCTCTTCCATTCTCCTCTGGGTATTTTAGGCATGCTTGCACATGTGCCTGGTGTGTTTTTCAAGCTGCCAGGTCCAGGACTTGAACCATGCTATCAGCCATGTGGAACCTAGACACCTTATCCACCATAAAACCAGCTAGCCTTTAATTAAATATTTTTTTAAAGTCTAAATACAATTTTAAAAGCCATACGGGAGGAAATATCGAAAGTTATAATATGCAGGATCTGAAGGAACCAGAATTAGGGTAAGAGAAGTGAGATACATCACACAGTGCAAGGACAGATTTTGTCCGTGTTTAAAATATTGATATTTTGTCTAAGCATCTGTGATGTGTCAGCACTCTTTCTGCTCAGAAGAAAGGAGTGTTTTCAATTCCTGTAACCGGCCCTTGAAGGATGCTCAATAATTACCAGGTCTGGCACCATGGATGTGGTTAGACATGACAGGAGCGTAACAGTATAGGAGGGGAGATCTCTCATCTGTGAGCAAACTTAAAATTGAGACATGAAGTGCGGTGGGTGTCTGATGACGTTAATGAAAATAGACAGGAAGGATAAAGAAAAATGTTTATGCAGCAAATACTGACTGCCTACTCTACGCCAGGCACTGTTTTAAACTGTGGGGATACTTGGGTAAATAGAAGTAAAAGTAAGCCCGAGAAGAAAAAGAAGAAAAATGACTCTTCTGTTGCTGGTAGGAGGTTATGATGGATGATTTTCACCCTTAAGTCAGCCTTTTTGATGGATAAAGTTGATAGTGGAGCTATGTTTAGAGAAGATAAAAAGCCAGAGGGGAGAGATACATCCACCACTGAATAGCTTGGACTACCCAGTGGCATTTCTTTTCTTCTTTTTTTTATTATCATCATAATCTTGTTTACATTACATTGAATTGCAAATAACTTTACAGTGTATTACATTGTTTTTTCAAAAGGGATTGCCATGCATGTCAGTCAACACAAACATTGAACTCCCCACTTCATCATTCAATATATTTTCATTGTTTTTCCAATTATTATTGTTATTATTATTGTTACAATTTTTTAAACAGTCAGTCACTATTTCTCTTTTTTTTTTTTTTTTTTTTGGGATCTTGGGCACACAAGCACACGCACCTGGCGTGAGTTTTAAGCCACCGTGTCTGGGACGCGAACTGCGATCGACTACGTGGGAGTCCAGCAACATAGCCATTATGCTAACTGCTGGTTCCCTATTTCTCATTTTTTTGTTAAAAGACTTTACCCATCATGAAATACTTCTCAGACTAAACCAGTTGATAATACTATACATGTCATCATCAACAGGTAATAAGCCATATCTGTGTCCCACTAATGTCCTGCCTCTCTATTTGTTCTCTTGCTATTTTTTTCTATCCTCTTCTCTTCACCCCTGCCCCATCCCATACTGTCTTATTCTTGTTAAGCACTTTCACTGCTTTTATGTCCTCCAATATTTCGCTCTCTACCATGGAGTGTGGATATATTAAGTGGATACATACAATATCTTTCTTTCATAGCCTGGCTTACTTCACTCAGCAATAGATCCTACATATCTGACCATTTTCTATCAAATGGCAGGGTCTTGTTATTTTTTATGGCTGAGTAAATATTCCATAGAGTATATATGCCACACTTCTCCAATCCATTCATCAGTTTGTGGACCAGTGGCATTTCAAAGATAGGCAACAATGTTGCATGACTAGAGGTCTTTGTGGTCTATGTGGTGTGCTTAATCTGTAAAAACATGCTGCTACTCAATTATTTGAATCATTTTATGCTAGACACAAAAGAAGACGACACAAATGAAGTTGTCTTGGGGGGTCAGTAGATGGTATAGTGGTTACATCGCTGGATTCCCAGATGGACAACTGCGGTGGGAATACAGGACTCTGTGACTTGAAAATCATGCAGGGCTTGTGTGCAGTCTTGTGTACATGCATGCCCAAGATCCTGGGAGGAAAATAGATTGTGGTATTGCCACCCACTGGGGGGCTGATTTCTCACTTTTCCTCTCACTGACTCTGTCTCTGGTGAGCACATGTACTCTAAGGCAAAAAAGAAAAAAAAAAAAGTGGGTTTGCCTCTCAGAAATCAAGTGATCACAGGAGTGTGGTGTTTTCGAGAGCAGTCTCAGAAGTCATACCTGTTTGCTCAAATCTAAGCTCTACCACGTACCAGCTGTGTGACTTCATGCCTAACTCCTCATGGACTTGAGAGAATTAAATGAGTGAATACATATAACATGCCTGGCACACTGCTGGTACATAAATAAAACTTAGTAAATGTCGGTAGCTATCATTACTACAATACTGATTTCAGAACAACAGATTTCAGCAAGAGCTGCCTCACATTTAGTATGCTGGTAAACCAGCTCTTTAAACAGACAAAAAAGCAGAGAAGCTCTGATTTGTAGCATCAAGTAGACACTAGCAGAAACCGTGTTAGGTCAGTAAGGGCCTTGAAACACATTCTTGGTTAAAGAACGTTGGTAATTAAACTGTAGGCAGACTGTCACTTCTAAGGGAAAACAGCAATTTCTACATTAGTGCTTTTCCTGGAACCCAGCACAGGGCAAAGCTAGGTTACTACATAATACAAAGCTGTATTTCCTTTTTTGTACTGTTAGTTAAAAAAAATTATTTTGTAAGCTTATTATAATGTGGTTAGAAGCAAATTAAAAAAAAAAAAAAAAGACCTCTCAGGGCTGAGTGATTATTACATAGCTTGATTTACTAGAATAACTGAGTTAAAAATAATGTACTTGAAGTTCTTTAAAAAAAAAATCTGAGACCGAAGGAATTGAATGTGCCATAAAATTTTAGTCGGATTTTGATGAGAAAGACAATAAAAAAAATATGGGAATGATCCTTTGGTGTTCCTTTACTTTAGTAACATTAATTCTAACAGTTTCTATAACAATAATACTTTTGCATTTTACTAACCTACAATCACACTTTTATAAACAAGCTAGAAAAAGACACATTACATAGTAAAAAGTAAAATTAATCCTTAGCGCCACTTAAAAACAGAGGTAAATATTTGCATTAAAATGTATATGTAAATATGGCTGCTGATAACCTATAAAGCTTTCAAGATAATTATACTGAACAGATTTCTTGCATAAACAAAGCTTTACCCGTGTTGACTTAGTCCTCAGTATTTAGGTGCCAGTCCTACATGTTTTAAATTTTAGAAGCTTTAAGCTCTATTTCATACTATTGTGCTTTAGTCCAGGAATCTGGCCAGAAATAGAAGACTTAAATCTGTGGTTGTTTTTGTGTACAAGAAGATGAAAACATTCTAAATAACTCTTTTGTCTTTTAACAACAACAAAAAATATTTCCCCCGTTAATAGAAACCTCTAGGACTGTAGAGGAAGTGAACTGTTCCTACAGGTAAGGGTGATGTGAAGAGAGTTCAAAGAAAACTTCTAACTAAAAATTTCCCACAAATGCGTTCAGACAGTCACATAGTCATTCATTCACCCGTGCTTTTAGTAATGTAGAATTGCACTGTGTCTACTGTGTGCTAGAGAGTATTTTATTATTGCTATTACATGAGAAGGAAGCTTATTTCTATAAGGTACAACCTAAAAATATCTCTTTTGTTTAATTTTTCATATGGGGAGCCACTATCTCTATACTATGTTTTGAAATAAATTGAGAAAATGCAGGCCAAGCCCTTTGAAAATATTAAATCACTACTCAAGTAAAAAGTATTGCCACTATTGAAAGTGAAGGGACCTAGAATCTTTGACCTCGAGTTCACGTTTTTGTGTTATCTCTGCACACTTAACAGAAAAGACCAGAAAATTATGTACAGTATATAAATTGCACAGTGTACATCTAAACAAGGATCACTTCTAGGATTTGCTTAATTATCAAATATTATTTTATGAAATAAGATTGTGAGTGCCTTTGAAAGTTATACCTTAGTTTTTCTTGTATTTAGATATGTATTGTTACTTCCTGGGGTCAGTAGGTGGCATGCTGAGTAAGATGCTGGACTCCCACTTTCCCAACCCAAGGTTCAAATCTCAGACCTGGTGGCTTGAAATTCACACCAGGTGTGTGTGCATGTGCGCCCCAAATCCCGAGACTAGAGGAGAAGAGATTATGTCTGGTCATCCCCTCTTGGAGATGATTTCTCACTTTTTCTCTGTTTCTCTCTTGTGAGTGCCCATACCCTATGATAAAACCTAAAAAACAGAAACAAAAACAACAACAAGAAGAACTTACTTCATGCATGAAGACTTTCTTAAAGTTGCTTTTTACATGCAAACGATCTTTTATTTCTTTAAAATACATATTATTTTTCTATGCATATATTTATTCCTTTATGTTATATATTACTTTTTCTTCTGAGATATAATATAATTTGCATTAATATTTAATGTTTGGCTATACTTTCTGTTTGTTTCATTTCTCTAGCTCATGTAATGTGAAGTGCCGTGTTGTTATAGGTATTCAGTGAATAAAGATTGAACTAAAAGTTTTCATAATTTTTATAGTCACAATTACTTTCTACAAAAATAAAAATAATCCTAAGTTCTATCATAAAAAATTCCAAAAAGAGAAATAAAAATTATCATTTAAAATATATTCACAAATTTTACCAACAGTGGTCAACATTTTTTCCAAATATACTTTCTCTTTTCTATCTACACATGTACATTTTGTTAACTATTTAGAGTAAGTTACAGACAGAATACTTTACTTGTAAGTCCTTTAGATAGATCTTTAGAATAAGGGTTCTTCCATATAGAGCAGTCACTCTCATATCTAATAAAACTGACTTTTTTTAAACAATAATTTATTTCGTTTTATTAATTATTATTATTATTTAAAGAATTATTTTATTTAACTTTATTTATTTATTTTAATTTGACCAGAGAGGGACAGAGTGAGAGAGAGAGAGAAAGTGAGAAAATAAGTTGGCAGATCCAGGACTTGAACCACAGTCTCCCATGTGGAAATCCAGTGCCCTTAACCACTATGCCACCTGCCAGCTCCATATTGTTATAATTTGTTAAATTTGCTATACGGCACATGTGATAACCAGAGAGAGAGACAGAGAGATAGAGAGAGGGAGAGTGAGAAAGCAAGCCTTCAGGTGTAGGACTTGAACCATGGTCAGCCATGTGGGAGTCCAGTGCCTTAACTACCACACCACCTACTGGCCCCTAAAACTTACAGTTTTTAAGATCTATCATCTAAGTCATGTTCAGAGCCTTTCAATTATTCTTAAACTCTATGTTGCTATTTTTTAATAACAGAAAGCAATAAAAATATATGCATTGTTCTAAATCATGTGTCTTTAATCTCTTTTAGTCTAGAAATGTCTCATACTTGCTTTCTGTAATTTTTTTCTTCAATGATATTAAATTTTGGATGAGACTATGTCAATTGTTTTATATAATGTGCTACATTCTGAATTTGTTTGATGGTTGTGTTTCAGATTCATTTAATGAATTTCTTTACCTCATATGTTTCCTGTAAATTGAAAATTCCATCCGACCTCCTGATGGAATTCAAACTAAGTATTTCTTTTTAGTAACTTTACATGGATGATGCTGTATAGTTCATATTGGACCAAATCAGGTGAACTAAGTGTCACATCCTAATTTCAGATCGCCCTATTACTAATGTTAATTTTGATAATTTAAGGTTAAAAAAAAATCCAACATATGTTTGTGGTAAAAGTATACTTTTTCCTTTTTCAAATTATAATAAACATCATAAGAATGTTTTGCTCCCCAATATCTGTCATTAATTATTTTAGCGTTCATTAATGATTCTTGCATGAAAATTTTCTTTCATTTTAAATTCCTCCATTCTCTCTACATTCATTAGCTTTTGCTATTGAGTATATTACGGGGGAGTGGGGGAAAGACTTTCCCTCTTCCATTTAAAAGCCTATGTTAAAGGTCAGCTCCACAGTACAACAGTAATGCAGTATGCAGTGCTCAGGAGAAGCCGGATGCTATGTGGCAAACTCAGTTTGAATCCCTGGTCTGCCTGAAACACACAAGGCAAGCAAATGAATGCTCAGGATCTGAAGGGCTAGAAGACTGGAAGAAGGAAATCACAGGGCAACCAGACCTGTGGAGATGAATTATATCTATTTCTCTCTCCCTTTCTCTCATTCACATGTATGCACACATGCATTCTATTATGAGTAAAGACAGAAAAAAAAAAATTAAGCACCCTTAGGATAAAAGTTCGATCCTTTACAATTTCTTATTTCCTTTCTGGCTTTTTGGCAGAACACAATGTCTCCAGTTGTGGCTTGCATTTTTCTTATAATCCATTTCTTTAAAAAGTATTGTTTTCTTTGGAGAATAGGATTTAGAAATCACTATGTAGGTGCTAGTTGTGTTGACTAGGGTGTTGTGTTTTCCAAGCTGTTTTGGCAGAACAAATGTATTTATTTAAATCATGGAGAATCATGAGTTTATTTTATTTAGAGTTCTAATTTCACATTTGGCTTTGTACCTTCTTTGGTTTGAGTGTTTCTTTTTGTTTGTTTGTTTTAATATGTAAAATCTATCCATACATGTTTCAATAACTAAGTTTTTAAAAACACAAAAAAGTTCTCATGTTCAATGCTATTCTCCTAAATTCTCTCAACTCTTCTCTATTTATTTTAAGCTAAGCATTTTATGTTTAATGGTTTTGGTTTTTCTTTTTGCAGAAATGAGAAAATATGGATATGTATTCTTATTTCTCCATCTTTTTATACAAATTATAAAAAGTGTTCTCCAACTAACTTTATTTCAAGCAAAACATATCTTGAAGAGCCATTTTTAGAATTTAAAATTCAATTGTACTATCACATCATCTTTAAATGAAGATCATTTAACCTTGTCTTTCACAATGTATATGACTTTTGATTCCTGACATATGCCTTTCTTAATTTTATTATAAACAGATATCGAATTCTGTCAAATGATTGTTCAATGTTTATTAAAAAGATTTTTTTTCTTCACTAATATGGTAAATTATTTAGATTTTTAAAAATTGCTTTGCTGTTATCTTAACTACATTAATAATACCAAAAGCAAGTGAGAAGACTAAATTCACAAGTAACTTGATAGAGTATGAGCAATTTTAAGGCCTTTCATATATATATGAACAAGGTTTTTATTTTTAAATAAATCATTTCCAGCATAAAAAAGCTTAAGCAACTTAAAATTACTTATCTAAATGCTAGCTTTTGGAAAAGCAAAGCATTGCCCCTCTCTCCCCATAAACTATTATCCAACTTACTTTTAAAATAATGCTCTAGGTCTTCTGTTCTGTAATTTAATTTTTTAAAAGAGATTTTTGCTATAGGGCACATGTACTCGCCAGAGAAACAGAAAATGAGAAATCACCCTCTGCGGGGATGGCCACGTTGCAATCCCTTCTCCATTCTCCCCTAGGTATGCACGCACATGTACCCAGAGGAAGGTCTAAGCCACTGGGTACAGAACTTGAACCATGGTCAACTACATGGAAGTCCAGCTACATAACCATTAATTCATCTGTTGGTTCCTGAAGGTTTATATACAGAGTGTCCATGGACTGAGAATGAGATGTTTGAAAACTATTAGACCTCATCTATGAGATAAATCATAGAGTTTTGTTTAATGATAAAATATTCCTGAATTTCTTTAATGAAACCTACTTCAGGTCCCATGGAACTTTTTAATGTCTTCATGGTTTGACTTTCTTCAGAATGTCACATAGTTAGAATCTCGTAATATGTAAACTTTTCTGACTGGCTTTTTAAAATTTACATTTGATCAGTGTAGATTTTTACAGTGTAGAAAATGATTTTCCTAGCATGAATACTGTGCATTATTAGTGAAGTCAGAGGTATTATCATATAAATTATCCTCAACTGATAACTTTCAATTTTTGTGTCTCTTAAAAATGATTTTTCCCCCAATACCCCCTATGACCTACCCCCTTCTATCTCATCTCTAGTGTCTACAGTTGACCTCCCTATTATTATACCTTCCAACCTTTTAGTTTCCTCTATAGAGTGCAAACATTTGGTATATATTAAGTAGGGACATACAATGCCTGTATTTCATAATCTGGCTTGCTTAACTTAGCATTAAATCTTCCATATTTGTCCAATTGGTATGAAATGTCAGAGTCTCATTGCTTTTTATAGTATTCCATTTTTATAATATACAACATTGTCTTGTGCCCTTTCCATAAATTAATTGACTGTATGTTTTGGGGTTTATTTTTGGGTTCTCAATTCTATTCTCTTGGCCTATCTGCCTATTTTTGTGCCAATGCTATGCTCTTTTGATTATCACAGCTTTGTAATATATTTTGAGGTCAGGAAGTGAGATACCTCCTAATTATTCATTTTGCATGGTATTGCTTTGACAATACAAGACACTTTATGATTTCAGGCAAGATTTATGATTTATTTTCTATTTCTGCATGGCGTACCTCTAGTAGTTTGATCAGATCATAATTGCATTGAATTTGTAGATTAATTTGGATAGGATTGATATTTTGATTTTTTTTTATTCTTTCAACCCAGGAACATAAGATGTTTTTCCAACTTTTTATATAATTTTCAATTTCTTTTATGTTTTTCATTTGTTTTCTTCTAGAAATCTTTCACTTCTTTGGTTAGAATTATTGATATTTATGTTTTCTGTGGCTATTGTAAATAGGATTTTTCTTCAATTCTACCTGTTTATTGATTGTTGGTGTATAAAACTTCTGTCAATCTTTATATGCTGATTTTACTATAGTGCACATTCACTTGCCAGATAGTCAGAGAGATAGAAAGTGAGAAATCACCCCCTGGGGGGATGACTATGCCACAGTCTTTTTCCTCTGTTCTCTCAGGATTTTGGGCACTCACTCACACACACACACACACACGTGCCTGGCATGAGTTTTAAGCTGCTAGTCTGGGACTTGAACCGGGGCTGATTATGTGAGAGTCCAGCAACATAACCATTACACCCTCTGCTCGTCCTTGTATGTTGATTTTGTATCTTGCCACTTTACTGTATTCATTTATCACTTCCGGGAGTTTTTTTGTGTGCTCTTTTGAATTTCTGATGTATATAATCATATTATCTGAAAATAGAGATAATTTAATTTCTTTTCCTATTTGAATGCCTTTTATTTTACTCTCTTGATTGATTCCATTGGCTAGGATTTGCAGTGCTATGTTGTAAAGGAGTAGAGAAAGTGGACAACCTTGCCTTGTTCAAGATTTCAGTGGAAAAGCGTTCAGCCTTTTTCCATTCGGTATGATGTTAGCTATAGACTTGCCATAGATGGCTTTTACTGTATTGAGAAATGTTTCTTCTATGTCAATTTTCCTAAGAGTCTGATTTATGAAGGAGTGTTATATATTATTAAGTATCTTTCTACATCAATTGATATGATCATATGGTTAATTATATTAATGCTTAATGCTCTTTTTTTGTTTGACTTTTTCTTATCTGTTTTAGAAAACTATGTTTGACTCCCATCTGTTATTAGACAACAAATGAGTTGTTCTACATCTTAATTTCTTTTTTTTTTCACTTTTCCAGAGAAAACAAAATGTATAGACTACAGTTTTGAAATATTTGTCTTATTTTAAATACACAATATTAAATTCATTTAAGCTTTTGCTGAAGTTTTATCATTAGTCACTGTTTCCTGAATTCTTCAAGTATGTGTTTTTTTTTTTTAAGATTTATTTTATTGAACTTTATTTTTCAGTTTGATCAGAGACAGACAGAGAAAGAGAGAGAGGGAAAGTGAGAAAGCGAGCCACCATGTCCGGGACTCGAACCACGGTAGGCCATGTGGGAGTCCAGTGCCCTTAACCACCACACCACCTGCCGGCCCCTCAAGTATGTTTTTTAAAAAAGTTTTATATTTGAAGGACAGCTCAGTTGGATACAAAGTTTTTAAAAATTAATTGTTCAGGAACCAGCAGTTGGCGTAATGGCTACGTCGCTGGACTCCCATGTAGTTGACCACAGTTCGAGTCCCAGACGCAGTGGCTTAAACTCACACCAGGTGCCTGTGCGTGCGTGCCCAAAATCCTGAGAGGAGAATGGAGGAGAAGGGATTGCGGCATGGCCATCCCCCCAGTGGGGGGTGATTTCTCACTTTCTATCTCTCTGTCTCTCTGCCTTTCTGGCAAGCGCAGGTGCCCTATAGCAAAAACCTCTCCAAAAATAATAATAATAATAATAATAAAATTAATTGCTCAAATGCTTCAGTGTGAAATAGTTTTTTAAAAATCAAGTGTTAAAATTACTTTTCAAGCAGTTTAGACAATTTTTCTTGGAGACCCAGGGGATTTTATTATTTTTCTTAAAACCTGATAGTTTTATTCAGGTAAACTTTAGATTTGACCATTGCTCATTTTTCCAAAGTGTATGACAACTATGTAAGTTCCATCATCTTTTATTTGGAGGAGGTCTCTTTGAAGTATTGTTTCAATGATTAGTCCTGTTCTGGTTGTCTTTGCCAATCTTTTCTATCATTTTTGTTTCTGCTCTGTTTTATGCCTTCTCTAGTTCAGTTGAATTTTCATGGCTCTTTTGACTTCTATTGTCTCAGATTCTAACTGTATTCTTGGTCTTGCCTATGTTCCCTTGTGTGTCTTGTAATTTAGTTTTCTTATCTAAGAAGATTTTATCTTTCACTTTCATTTCTTTCCTGAGTTCAAATCAAATTTCAGGTCTTCCTGGTATTCATTCACTTTTATTCTGAAATTTTGAATTTCTGCTTTCTGGTACTTTTTAATCTGAAGTTTTTTTTAATTTTTATTTATATATTGTACATTATGATTTTCTTCTATTTCAAAGCTATTTTTTAAAATAGGTTTTACAGAAAGACTCTGTAAATGATCTGTTCAAAGATTTCTTCTTTCCTATTTATTTTATTTTTTACATTAAATCACTGTACATCTTTACAGCACTCAAAATGGCATTTCCCAACATGAATATACTGAATATTAGCTCAGTGAAAAATCTTCTTACAGCTTAATGTAACTGTCAAGTTTTTTAGATTTTTACAGTCCTGTAAGATATAGGTGACACTATGGAGATGAGAGAATAAAGAGGTTAGGCTATACCCAGTATCTTAGTGCAAAATTATCTTTTTTCATTGGTTTAGTGGAGTGGTCCCTTTAATGAACTGACTTTTTTTTGGCTTTATTTCTTGAGATATTTTGATCTTGCTATTTTACATTTTCCTGCTTATTTTAACCACCACCCATCACAAGCTTATCTTCTTTTTCAGTAGTGCTTTATCTTCTCAAATCTAACACCTCTCATGCCAAGCTAAAACCCTTTTTTCCAACTTCTTTGTAGCACTGCTCTTATGTACCAGAATTGACTTCATTTTTGCTGGGGATAAGTTCCAATTGACATGATCTTTTATATATCATACATACATACACACACATACATATATATATGTATAATTTATATGTATATGCAAAGTATATATATGTAAAGTATATGTATATACACACACACATATATATATACATACACATACACACAAAAAAAAAAACACATATATATATAAAGCTAGTGGTTTTTTTTAACTTTATTTATTCAGATTTTTTCACAATAGAAAAACAGACAGAGAGAAAGACAAGCACCTCAACAAGGTCTCATGCTATTATCTCCTCCACAAGCCTTCCCAATCAGCCAGGATCACACACACATGTATGTGCACCCAACATGTACATATCAGACCTGCAATTAAACCCTGATGTCCCATATGGCCTCCAACATTGCAGAGTATTGCATTCTTGCTGCACCACTGTGACTGGCCTTGATATTATCTATGTTCTGCTATCACTTGGGACACTGCTTCATTCTTCTCCCTCCCATGCAATTCTTGCTTGTTTTTGCTCTGGTGTATACTCTGGAGACTATTGCGCTAGTCCTGTATGTTTATGCATACTTACATGTAAATTTCATCTGCAGTTCTCTCACTCTTGATTATGCTGCAGGCAGTGTCTATTTGTAGATTCAATCCTTTGTCTTTTTTGTTTACTACGTGTATTTGGTCTACATGCTATGATAACTGTAGGAAAATATATTTTTGTATTTTTCTTATCCAATGCCATGAGGAAAAATAATTAGTTAATTAAAAAAACCAATTCATCATAAATATTTTTCAATCTCTCTATCCAAGACTCTTCATTAACCTGAAAGTTAGTAGCTGAATACTAAGAAAATTTTCAATTGTCAGCATGTCTGGCCAACAATCATTTATAATACTTGTTCAGACATAAGTATGTAACAGTAAAGATAACATACCACTAATAAAGTGAAAAAATAATGTGTTTGGGGTACTTCAGTGGCATGGGGGCTTCACCAGAATGCCCATATCTGATGAAACAATAGAAACAACAATGGCAAGCTATACCACAAGTGGTACTCTGTTTTGATGACAAAGTTACTGTATGTGGTATTTTCTTTTTTATTTATTTGTTTATTTTCCTGAAGGACATGTGCACTTGTAAGAGAGAGACGTGGGGGGTGGGTAGTGAGAAAGTACCCCCTCTGGGAGTGGCCATGCACCCAAAGTGTTTTGCTAGCTGTCAGGTCCAGGACTTGAACCATGTAGTTGCCCATGTGGGATCCAGGCTCCTCAACCACCTCACCACCTTGTCCAAGTATTTTATTTTTAGATGCAATGACACATCAGAAGCAGTTGAAGGACAAAGAAGTGAGTTCTCTAAGGATGAGACATTTTGTTGGAATGCTTTTAGAAGTGTTCCTCCCCTCTGAGTCATTGCTTCAGTAACAATGACTTTTGTCTTATAAGTCTCTCTTTGATTTATAAACTGGCATACTTTTGTGTTGTAATGAATGTGTGTTACTCAATAAGGCTAACAAAAAATTTCACCATGTTGTCTACAGGTACTTTTTCTGCAGAGTGAACAATGTCATCCTCACCATCACTATTATCACAATCACTTTTTTTCTCCTTTATTATTATTATTGATACATTCAATTGCTATGCATCATTTTGATTGTAAAGAGACTTTACCCAGCATGATATATACCTCAGTTCAGCCCAGGTGAGAATTACTATACACATCCTCGTCAACAATAACCCATACCTGTGTCCCACAAGTTATCACAATCACTTTGATTCAGAACTATTCTGGTCATTTCACCATTAGTCAATGAATGAACAGCTAGAATCTCATTTCCTACATTAAAAACATCAATATACACTTCTCGCTGCTTATTGACAAACTCCAAAGGCTTTTGTTTTTCATATGTAAAGAGGTCAGATTTCATTTTGTACTCACTTGACACACAAAATTCTTCAGTGTCACCATACTATTTGTCATCACTACCAAATGTAGTCACAAGCCATCAGTTGTGCCAGGCATGTACAACTGTGTCTTTGGTCACTGTATTCTAAGAGTTGGCAAAAGCGTCTATGGTATCTTTCATGCTAATCTCATTCTGAAAACCTTCCTTACCAATGTTTCTGTTCACTGCTTCTAGTGTGTTGTTGAAGAAAGTTTTTTTTTAAATATTTACTCTCCATTGATCCAAGGATTGCTTGTACTGTGACTGAAAGAGTGAAGTAACATTCAGGGAAAAGTACATGACATGTACATTATTTTTGATAAAAATTTCAGCTGGAAGATGAGCAAAACAGTAGTCAAGGAATAAGAAAATCTTGTAGTCATTATCCAGTTCACTACCCTATGGTGAGCGTAAGCCACTGATACAAAATGTTTATGAAACCAACCAGAAAAGATGTCCCTAGTGAGGTACGCCTTTTTGTTATAATAACAAATTGTTAAGAAATTCTGTCCTTAAAATCAGTGAGGACTCAAACTTCTGTCTATGACAGCAAGTTTACTCTTACACATGCCTGGTGTATTAGCACATTCTAGCACCGTTTTCCATCCTTCACATCTTTAATCCTGTAGGACCTGTCTCATCAGCTGCAGTCAGGGACTTTCTTGGGCAATATTTAAAAATTTAATGCCCTGTGTTTTCTTTTTTCTTTACTTTTTTTTTTTTTTTTTTGAGAGATTTTCTCTATAGGGCACATGCACTCGCCAGACAGACAGAGAGAGACATAGAGACAGAAAGTGAGAAATCACTCCCCAGGGGGGATGGTCACCTGCAATCCCTTCTCCTCCATTCTCCTCTAGGGATCTTGGGCACGTATGCACACGCGCCCAGCATGAGTTTTAAGCCACCAGGTCCAGGACGCGAACCGCAGTTGACTACGTGGGAGTCCAGAGACATAGCCTTTACGCTAACTGCTGGTTCCCTGCCCTGTATTTTCTTAATGCCCTATGTTGCCCTTAGGTTTCCATGTTAACTCTCTTGCATATTCATAGTTTCCTTTACTTTTCATTTCATTGTGATAGAACTTTGCTCGTTTTATTATCATAACATTAAGTAGTATGCATTCACTGTAACACTGATGGAGCTATCACAACATCAAGTAGTATTCATTGACTGTAACACTGAGGGAGCCACTCTCTTCTTTTCAAGTGTTTTTTATCTCTTTTAATTTTTCCTACAGGGTGTGTGCTCTTGTCGGAAAGAGACAGAGACAGTGAAAGAGGGGGAAGGTAAGAAAGCATGTTCCGAAGGGGTGGCCGTCCTGCAATCTCTTCTCCATTCTCCTCTCAGGATTTTAGGCACAAAAGTACACACACTGATGTTTTTCTCAAGTCATCAGTCCAGGGCTCGAACTGCGCAGTTGGCCATGTAGAATACAGCTGTCTTAAGCTCCATGACATCTGCTGGCCCCAGATCCATGTTTTCATTATGTAACTGAAATCTTCATTTTTAGTTTTATTCCATTGTTTTTATTTTTCATTAACTTCTGTTCATTACTTTCAGCACAGAACCAGTTTTATTCCATTGTTTTTATTTTTCATTAACTTCTGTTCATTACTTTCAGCACAGAACCTCAACACTTTATCTTCCTGTTTACTCAGGTCATTCCCACACATCTCTTCTGTTAGACATTCCATGTTTACAATGCTGTTCCATTTCTCCAAGTTTGACTTTATGTTTAGATACATAGCTATGTGTGAATACTTCCTCTTTTTCTAATCACCGTTTCCTGCAGGGGTATCAGCAGGACTTTTCGATATTTTCAACATATTTTTACATCACAGAAGGGGAAACAAACAAACAAAAACCACCCTGAGTAATGCTTGTAGGTCTTGGCCCCAGGAGAGGTACTATGTGGCACTTGCCATTTGCACATCCTGCCTACGCTTGTGCCATTTTATTACTTGTGAATGTTCTTGCATTTGGGAATCTGGATAAATGTGGAAAAGATATACCATGGCTGAAAGAGTCTTTCCCTCCCCCCTTGGAAATGGGGGCAATAAATAACCTAAATAAATGATGTGCTACGTACCTGCTGTTTGATCACTACACATCATATAAGGTCATGTGGAAAATTTTCCAGTTGTGGTTTCATGTTGCCACTCAATAAGTTTTAGATTTGGGGGTATTTTGTAATTGGATTTTAAGATTAGTGATAATCAACTTGAATAGTCTGCTATTATAATACAATTTATTTTTTCATTTATTTATTTAATTAAATTGTATTTTATTTTATACATTTAATCACTGTACATCACTGTGTTTATAATTTTAACTTACCCAACATGAATATACTTTATGCCAGTCTAGTTGAGGATACAAAACAGATTTTTATCAACAGATAATAACCCATTTCTGTGTCCCATAAATGTCTTGCCTCTATTTCCTCCTTAATTTCTTTCCTCACACTCTCCCTCTTCTATCCTCTCCACCCACACTGTCTCCAGAATCTATAACAATTTTTAATGTTTCTGTGTCCTCTAATCTCTCAGTTTCCATCAGAGTGAGGACAGTGAGTATATGCTAAGTGGAGACATACAATATCTCTCTTTCATAGCCTGGCTTGCTTCACTCAGCAACAAATTTTCCATATTCATCCACTTTCTTTTATTTATTTTTTTTTTGAAAGGTTTTTGCTCTAGGGCGCATGTGCTCACCAGACAGACAGACAGAGACAGAGAGAAAGAAAGCGAGAAATCACCCCCCAGGGGAGATGGCCACACCACAAACCCTTCTCCTCCATTCTCCTCTCAGAATCTTGGGCATACACGCACACGCGCCCTGGATGAGTTTAAGCCACCGGGTCTGGGACTTGAACTGCGGTTGACTACATGGAAGTCCAGAGACATAGCCCTTACGCTAACTGCTGGTCCCCCATATTCATTCACTTTCTATCAAATGCCAGGGTCTTGTTGTTTTTTATGGCTAAGTAGTATTCCATAAAGTACATGTGCTACACTTTTCAATCCATTCCTCTGTTCATGGATATTTAGGTTGGTTCTAAGTCTTAGCAATCATGAATAATTCCACAGTAAACATAGATGTGCAGGTACTTTTCCAACTGAGCATTCTACTATCTTTTTGGTACATACCCAGGAGAAGAATTGCTGGATCATATGGTAGTTCTATTTGTAGATCTTGAGAAACCTCCATATTTTTCTCCACAGTAGCTGGACTAATTTACATTCCCACAAGCAGTGTAAGAGGGTTCCCCTTTCACAACATCCCTGCCAGCATTTATATAATTTATTGGTTTTTTTTTTTTTAATCTTTGCCATTCTAACTGGGTTTAGGTAGTATCTCATTGTGGATTTTATCTGCATTTCCCTTATGATGAAGGATGATGAGCATTTTTTCATATGCTTTTTGGCTATTTTTATGTCTTCCTTATAGAGTCTGTTTCCCATCTTTTAATTGGGTTAATCAGTTTTATTTAAGATATGCCACTTGAAGTCCCTTTGTATTCTGGTTATCAGCCCCTTATCTGAGCAATAGTTTACAAAATATTCTCCCATTTTGAAGATTGTCAATTCACATTACTTACTGTATCTTTTGTCATGCAAAAACATCTTAATCTGATGTAATCATATTTGTCTATTTTGAGGATTATTACCTGTGCTTTGGCGGTTTTATTTAAGAAGTCTTTGGCTACCCCAATGTCTCCTAGAGTTTCTCCAATATTTTTTACTAGTAGTGTTATAGTTTGAGGTCTTAGGGTTAGATCCTTGATCTACTTTGAATTGATTTTTGTTAATGGTGTAAAATAAGGGTTCAGATTCATCTTTCCTCAGGTAGATACCTACTCTTTTTAGCACCATTTGGTAAAGAGATTTTCCTTTTCCCACTGGATCAACTGGCACCCTTTGTGAAAAAGCAGTTGGCCGTTTGTTTGGGGGTTATCTCTGGGGTCTCTATTCTGTTCCATTGGTCCACATATCTGTTTTTGTGCTAATACCATGCTATTTTCATTAACATAGCTTTGTTATATATTTTTGGGTCAGGAAGTGAGATGCTGCCCATTCTTGTGCGAAATTGATTTGACAATACAGGGTCTTTTCTGATTGCAGAAAAATCTAGAATTATATCTTCTTGATCTATGAAAAAAGTCTCTGGTAATTCGATTAGAATTGCAATAAATATGTACATTAATTTGGGTAGAATTAACATTTTGATTTTATTAATTCTCTCAACCCAGGAACAAGGGTTCCAATTTTTATGTCCTTTTCAATGTCTTTTTAAAGATTTTCATAGTTTTCTTTGTAGAGGTCTTTGAGTTCCTTGATTAGATTTATTCCTAGGTATCTTATCCTTTTTGTGGCTATGGTAAGTGGGATTACTTTCTTCACTTCTGCCTCTGTCTGCTTGTTGTTTGTATGTAGAAATGCTATAGATTTTTCTAAGTTGATTCTGTATCTGCCACTTTACTGCTGTATTCATTTACTACTTCATGGATACCTTTGGATCTTTTATGTATACAAGTATATCATCTGTAAATAGAGATCATTTCAACTCTTATTTTCCTATACGAATGCCTTTTATTTCATCCTCTCGTCTGATTCCATTAACTAGGACTTCCAGCACCATATTGAAAAGGAGTGGAAAAAGTGGGAAGCCTTTTCTTGTATCAGTTTTTAGTGGAAAAACTTTCAGCTTTTCTCCATTTAGTATAATGTTGATGATAGGTTTTTCATAGGTGGCTTTTATTATGCTTATAATCTTGGTGATAGGTTTTTCATAGGTGGCTTTTATCATGCTGAGAAATGATCCCTCTATGCTTATTTTGCGCAGAGTCTTAATCATGAAAGGATGTTGCATTTTGTCAAATGCTTAATCTGCATCAGTTGAAATGATCATTTTTTAAATCTTTCTTTCTATTGATATAGTGCTTTATGTTTATGGTTTTGTGTATGTTGAACCACCCTTACATCCTTAGAATAAAGCCTACCTGGTTGTAATGAATAACTCTTTTTATGTTATTGGATACGATTTGCTAATATCTTGCTGAGGACTTTTTTATGTTGTTGGATACGATTTGCTAATATCTTGCTGAGGATTTTTGCATCTATGTTCATCAGCAATATTAGCCTGTAGTTATCCTTATCTGTTTTGCAAATAAGGGTGATGGAAGTTTCATAAAATGAATTTGAGAGGCTCCCTTTCTTTTAGATCTTTAGAAATAATTTGAGAAGAATGGGAGTTAAGAGCATTTTGGGGGCTTTTTGTTGTTTTTTTGTCCAATTCCCTGAGGCATGATGTTAGATTGTCCATTTAGATTGCCCATTTGCCACCTTTCCATCCTTTTCTTATGTGCACTAATTACTACAAACTTCTTTCTATGACTCTTTTTGCAGTGTTCCAAAGTTTATGGAAACTCTTGAACTCATTTTCATTTGTTTCTACGAATCTTTTGATTTCAACCTTAATTTCTTTGGCAGTTGTGACATCATCCAGGAATAGATTATTTTGTCTCCATCTATTTGTGTATTTTCAAGGGTTTTTCCTAAAATAGATAACAAGTTTAATCCATCATGGTCAGAGAAGATGCTGGATATAGTATCTATGCCTTTGAATCTGTAAAGATTCATTCATCTGATGAATTTGCTCTTTTACTTATAGTTTTTGCCTTAAAGCCTATTTTGTCTGAGATCAGTATCATGACTCTTGCTTTTCTTGGGTTCTGTTTCATGTAATATCATTTTCCAGCCCTTCATTTTTAGTTTATGGCTGTGTTTATACATGAAGTGGGACTCTTATAGGGACCAGATGGAGGGTTGCTTTTTTTTTCTTTTTTTAATACATTCAGTCAGTCTGTATCTTTAGAATGGAGAATTTAAGCCATTAACATTCAACGTTATTATTGATATTTACATACTTATCCCTACCATTAAGTTGGCCATTTTCTTGGTTGTTTTTGTTCTCTTATTTTTGTCTGCCTGTTTTTTAGTTTTCTTAGTATAGCACTCCCTTCAGAATTTCTTTTTTTTTTTTGAGAGAGAGAGTTTTTTTGCCTTATTTTTTTTTTCTGCTATAGGGCACATGTGCTCACCAGACAGACAGAGAGAGACAGAGAGAGATAGAAAGCAAGAAATCAATCCCAAGGTGGGATGGCCATGCCGCAATCCCTTCTCCTCCATTCTCCTATCAGGATTTTGGGCATGCACGCACACATGTCCAGCATGAGTTTAAGCCACCAGGTCCGGGACACAAACTGCGGTTGGCTACATGGGAGTCCAGCTACATAGCCATTACACTGGTCACCCTTCAGAATTTCTTGAAAAGCTGGTCTGGGGCTGGTGAATTCTTTCAGATTTTGTTTATCTGAAAGAATTCTTTATCTTTTCTTCCCATATGAAGGATAATCTTACCAGGTATAGTATTCTTTGTTGAAATTGTTTTTTATTTAATACTTTGAATATATTTCCCCATTCTTTTCTTGTGTTGTTTCCAATGAAAGGTCTGGTGTTAACCTGATGGGATACTCTTTGAAAACTACTTGATGTTTCTCTCTTGCTATTTGTAGAATCTTGTGTTTGTCTGTGGTTGTGGCCACTTTGGCAATGATGTGCCATGGAGACAATCTTCTTGGGTTGATTCTATTCGAAGTCCTTTGTATTTCTTGGGTATGGATGTTCAAATTCTTCTCTAGTCTTAGAAAGTTTTCTTCCAGGATTTCATGAAATAGATTCTCAATGTCCTTATTTGTTTCTTCATCTTCTGGGATACCAGTTATTCAGATGTTTAGATTTTTAATGGAATCTAGTAATTCTCATATATTATTCTCATTTTTTATTGTTTTCTCTATCTTTTTGTTTGTTTGTTTGTTTTTCTAGGTCAGAGGTTCTGCCTTTTATATTGCAGATTCAGTTTTCTGCATGGTCTAATCTGCTTTTTATACTCTCAAGAGAGGTTTTGATTTTCTGCATTACAGCCTTCATCTCTAACAGCTCCATTCTATTATTTTCTATGGTGTCTATTTCATCTTTCAAATTGTGGAAGGACTTCATCATCTTCTGTAGTTCATTGTCTCTTTCCTCTTGCATCTCATTAAGTTTTGCCACTATGAATATTCTGAGTTCTTTATCTGACATTTCCATGAGTTCCTTTGCACTGTCTATGGATGATGAGGAATTGTTACTCTCCCTTTGTGGAGAGATATTTTCTTGGTGTCTCATATTTCTAGCTCCTCTGTAGTGGTTTCTGGTCATCTGATGGATTATACATGTCTTCCCTGTGACCTATACTTTTGTTGCTGGGACTGCATGTTCCAAATGCCTCCCAGATTCTAAAGAATGGATGCACCTAGGGCTGAGCCTCAGGGTCTCAACTAAAAAAGTATGGTTGAGTGGCGCACAAGGCCCACCATGTGCTTCAGGAAACTATAAAGTCTGGAGAGGATGAATAGGGTGTGCAGGTCTAAGGCAGTCGCTGGCCTTGGTCCCCACACTCACTTCTGCCAGGCATGATCCAGGAAGAAAGGTGGGACCGTAGTTGGGAGTGTGAGGGTACCTCGAGCAGACCAATGGGGTGCACAGGTCCAAGGTGGTCTCTGGACTTGACCTGCAGGCTTATTTCTGCAGGAGCCAGGAAGCTATTTTTTCATTTATTAAAGATTTTCTTACAGTTTGAGAAATGAAAAATTTATATCATAATATATAAAGCATCATTATATATTATATTTATATTAGCTATATATTATATATGTGTATGTTATGTGTGTGTTATGTGTGTGTTCGTGTGTGTGTGTGTGTATATTTGTATATACTAAGCACCATATTGAAAAGGAGTGGAAAAAGTGGGAAGCCTTTTCTTGTATCAGTTTTTAGTGGAAAAACTTTCAGCTTTTCTCCATTTAGTATAATGTTGATGATAGGTTTTTCATAGGTGGCTTTTATTATGCTGAGAAATGATCCTTCTATGCTTATTTTGCTCAGAGTCTTAATCATGAAAGGATGTTGCATTTTGTCAAATGCTTAATCTGCATCAGTTGAAATGATCATTTTTTACATCTTTCTTTCTATTGATATAGTGCTTTATGTTTATGGTTTTGTGTATGTTGAACCACCCTTACATCCTTAGAATAAAGCCTACCTGGTTGTAATGAATAACTCTTTTTATGTTATTGGATACGATTTGCTAATATCTTGCTGAGGATTTTTGCATCTATGTTCATCAGCAATATTAGCCTGTAGTTATCCTTATCTGTTTTGCAAATAAGGGTGATGGAAGTTTCATAAAATGAATTTGAGAGGCTCCCTTTCTTTTAGATCTTTAGAAATAATTTGAGAAGAATGGGAGTTAAGAGCATTTTGGGGGCTTTTTGTTGTTTTTTTGTCCAATTCCCTGAGGCATGATGTTAGATTGTCCATTTAGATTGCCCATTTGCCACCTTTCCATCCTTTTCTTATGTGCACTAATTACTACAAACTTCTTTCTATGACTCTTTTTGCAGTGTTCCAAAGATTATGGAAACTCTTGAACTCATTTTCATTTGTTTCTACGAATCTTTTGATTTCAACCTTAATTTCTTTGGCAGTTGTGACATCATCCAGGAATAGATTATTTTGTCTCCATCTATTTGTGTATTTTCAAGGGTTTTTCCTAAAATAGATAACAAGTTTAATCCATCATGGTCAGAGAAGATGCTGGATATAGTATCTATGCCTTTGAATCTGTAAAGATTCATTCATCTGATGAATTTGCTCTTTTACTTATAGTTTTTGCCTTAAAGCCTATTTTGTCTGAGATCAGTATCATGACTCTTGCTTTTCTTGGGTTCTGTTTCATGTAATATCATTTTCCAGCCCTTCATTTTTAGTTTATGGCTGTGTTTATACATGAAGTGGGACTCTTATAGAGACCAGATGGAGGGTTGCTTTTTTTTTCTTTTTTTAATACATTCAGTCAGTCTGTATCTTTAGAATGGAGAATTTAAGCCATTAACATTCAACGTTATTATTGATATTTACATACTTATCCCTACCATTAAGTTGGCCATTTTCTTGGTTGTTTTTGTTCTCTTATTTTTGTCTGCCTGTTTTTTAGTTTTCTTAGTATAGCACTCCCTTCAGAATTTCTTTTTTTTTTTTGAGAGAGAGAGTTTTTTTGCCTTATTTTTTTTTTCTGCTATAGGGCACATGTGCTCACCAGACAGACAGAGAGAGACAGAGAGAGATAGAAAGCAAGAAATCAATCCCAAGGTGGGATGGCCATGCCGCAATCCCTTCTCCTCCATTCTCCTATCAGGATTTTGGGCATGCACGCACACATGTCCAGCATGAGTTTAAGCCACCAGGTCCGGGACACAAACTGCGGTTGGCTACATGGGAGTCCAGCTACATAGCCATTACACTGGTCACCCTTCAGAATTTCTTGAAAAGCTGGTCTGGGGCTGGTGAATTCTTTCAGATTTTGTTTATCTGAAAGAATTCTTTATCTTTTCTTCCCATATGAAGGATAATCTTACCAGGTATAGTATTCTTTGTTGAAATTGTTTTTTATTTAATACTTTGAATATATTTCCCCATTCTTTTCTTGTGTTGTTTCCAATGAAAGGTCTGGTGTTAACCTGATGGGATACTCTTTGAAAGCTACTTGATGTTTCTCTCTTGCTATTTGTAGAATCTTGTGTTTGTCTGTGGTTGTGGCCACTTTGGCAATGATGTGCCATGGAGACAATCTTCTTGGGTTGATTCTATTCGAAGTCCTTTGTATTTCTTGGGTATGGATGTTCAAATTCTTCTCTAGTCTTAGAAAGTTTTCTTCCAGGATTTCATGAAATAGATTCTCAATGTCCTTATTTGTTTCTTCATCTTCTGGGATACCAGTTATTCAGATGTTTAGATTTTTAATGGAATCTAGTAATTCTCATATATTATTCTCATTTTTTATTGTTTTCTCTATCTTTTTGTTTGTTTGTTTGTTTTTCTAGGTCAGAGGTTCTGCCTTTTATATTGCAGATTCAGTTTTCTGCATGGTCTAATCTGCTTTTTATACTCTCAAGAGAGGTTTTGATTTTCTGCATTACAGCCTTCATCTCTAACAGCTCCATTCTATTATTTTCTATGGTGTCTATTTCATCTTTCAAATTGTGGAAGGACTTCATCATCTTCTGTAGTTCATTGTCTCTTTCCTCTTGCATCTCATTAAGTTTTGCCACTATGAATATTCTGAGTTCTTTATCTGACATTTCCATGAGTTCCTTTGCACTGTCTATGGATGATGAGGAATTGTTACTCTCCCTTTGTGGAGAGATATTTTCTTGGTGTCTCATATTTCTAGCTCCTCTGTAGTGGTTTCTGGTCATCTGATGGATTATACATGTCTTCCCTGTGACCTATACTTTTGTTGCTGGGACTGCATGTTCCAAATGCCTCCCAGATTCTAAAGAATGGATGCACCTAGGGCTGAGCCTCAGGGTCTCAACTAAAAAAGTATGGTTGAGTGGCGCACAAGGCCCACCATGTGCTTCAGGAAACTATAAAGTCTGGAGAGGATGAATAGGGTGTGCAGGTCTAAGGCAGTCGCTGGCCTTGGTCCCCACACTCACTTCTGCCAGGCATGATCCAGGAAGAAAGGTGGGACCGTAGTTGGGAGTGTGAGGGTACCTCGAGCAGACCAATGGGGTGCACAGGTCCAAGGTGGTCTCTGGACTTGACCTGCAGGTTTATTTCTGCAGGAGCCAGGAAGCTATTTTTTCATTTATTAAAGATTTTCTTACAGTTTGAGAAATGAAAAATTTATATCATAATATATAAAGCATCATTATATATTATATTTATATTAGCTATATATTATATATGTGTATGTTATGTGTGTGTTATGTGTGTGTTCGTGTGTGTGTGTGTGTATATTTGTATATACTATGATTATGGATTCTTTTTGTGCCCTACTGATTTCCCAATCTTTATTATGTTTGAGGGCATTGGCATTCACAATCCTAGTGAAAACTGGAATAAAAAATACCAACTAATCCATTACAACAGGCAATTTAATAATTGTAGATTGTGGTCAGGGATATTAACCTATCTCCCTAAAGTGAAAAATGTACTTTCTTTCCAGTTCACAATATTTTATTACTTTCAAGAGGCCACATACTATGAAATGTCTTTCAGTGTTAAAAAAAGTAAAGTAAATAATGAATAAGTTAGTAGAGCTTATAGTAAATAGGCAATCCTTCTATCTATGCAGTCATGTTTAATGCATGCCTTATATTTATCATTCAACCAAAGAGAAGCAGACAACTGAATAAAAATACATTTAAAAAGGAAATATTAAGTTACTAACTATGTAGAAAATATGTTTCTGTTACATTATATCACTTAATGAGATTGAGCACAAGAAATATTTGCACATGTAATTAATAGGCAACTAAATTAATATGACAAGACATTCTAGCAATATATTAATGTACCTAAAATAAACCACTGATTCAAGAAAAATATATTATTTTCTCCTCACAATTTTGCAGCATTTCTAGAGCTTTAGTTTCAATGGGGTTAACTTCATCTCTACTGTGTCCAAACGAAGGTAGAACCAGATCTCTTAAGAACAATGGCATCAAATAAGAAATATATCCATATAGTATCTTATTAAATAAAATTCTAAGGAATAACATCATTGATGGGTTTTGATTATGTTTTCTTTAGAATGGGTAATTACTGCAGAATCAAACTCAACATATGCCTTCTATGCACCTGTAACTTTCTTTTTTCTGGAGAGGTTTTTGCTATAGGACGTGTGTGCTTGCCAGAAAGACAGAGAGAGACAAAGAAATAAAAAGCGAGAAATCACCCACCAGGGGGGATGGTCACGCTGTAATCCCTTCTCCTCCATTCTCTCGGGTGCCTGGAGTGAGTTTAAGCCACCAGGTCCGGGACTCAAACCACAGTCAATTGCATGGGAGTCCAGCGACATAGCCATTATGTTAACTGCTGGTCCCCCTCCCCCCCGCCTTTTCTTTTGTGCCTGTAATTTTCTGAGCTCTACAGAGGGCAAGAAGAACTACAAACTATAGTCATTTTCCTCATGGGTAGTATAACCAGGTGAAGAAAGGACATATATCTGTAGCAGCTATATGTAAAACAGAAAGATTACTATATAATGTCATGTTTCACATGCTATATTCGCCAGTGTTAAGTATGTTATAGGACAAATAAAGATTATTGAAGGTCAGGAATGTTGAGGTTGGTGAACTAGTAAGAGAATAGAAATAATAAGAGATTCAAAGGAGTAAAACCTTACAGAGATCAGTGCTTGTAGAAATTAAGCAGCTGATTCATAACATCTAAGGGTGAGGTTTAAGTATAGCTAGATGATAAGTGATGATCCAGACGAAAGGACTGAGAGCTATTAAAATAAGCTGGAAAGCTGGTAAGTGGGTAAAGTTGGTAAAATTGAGTAGTTTCTTCAATCAATGGTTAAATTTTGCTCTGCTTTTCTGTGATTTTTTTTGACACTATCTTCTTCAATTTTCCTTTATTACCTTAACCACCAACCATTTTAGAGCTACCATTCCCTTCTAGGTGAAATAAGAGATGACAAGTAAGATAATTGTGATTGATAAGACCAAGAGCTTCTCTTTTGATATGCTACCAATTGAGTAATTTCTACTGAAGATTAAGATGGAACCATATGGGAGTATAGTTGATACAGAATCACATGAAATAAACTGTAAATATCTGCTATTGCCAGTGTAAAGGACAGTGAAGAAGAGAAAAATAAATCAAATATAAAAAGAATGAAATATATAGATCTAATATTAAAGTGATATTGGAAAATTTAAAAAGCAAGAATCTAAACAGTAGCAATAGATGATATGTGATATAAATTAATATTGAGTATTTACTATTGCCTTAAATAAATTCACATAAACTTTTGATGTAAAAAAGTCACCCAGAGATTAAAATTGTAATTATAATAATTTGTACAAGGTTACAAAACCAAGAAGGAGAAAAACTAGATTTAAATTCAGATCATGTATTATAGCACTCAATTTCCTGCTCTTAAAAACTGTACCTTCCTGGGACTAGCAGTTGGTAATGTGGTTAAGGTGCTGGGCTTCCCACATAGCTGACCACAGTTTAAGTCCCGGATCCGGTGGGTTGAAAATCATGCCAGGCATGTTTGCATGTGTGCCCTAAATCCCAAGAAGAGAATGGAGGAGGAGGATTACTGTATATCCATCTCCTGTGGGGATGATTTCTCACTTTTAATTTCACTGTCTCTCTTTGACTCTCTCTAGTGAGCACTCACATCCTACGGCAAAACCTTAAAAAAATACTGTACTTCTTTTGTCTCATGACTGATTTGCAGTAGCACCCAGAGGTCTTCTGTGCTTTCTATCCTAAGGCAAAGAGGTCAGTTACTGCAGACTCCCCACGATGGATACAATTGTCAATATATGTCAAGTATATTAGCTGTTTTTAGCAGTCAGCTAGGCTAAAACTCATTTGGAAACAATCTAGAAAGTCTTAAATTTTAAATGGCATTTCTGGACAGTTAATTCATGCTGTGGTTAGTTGCTGCAGCTACAGTTTTTAAAATTTGTATTCTTTACAAAAAGAAAAGGAAGAATTTTTTCTTTCTTTACATTTGATATAGTACATTCTCTCTGAAGAAATCAAATGAGAGAATTTGAGAAATGTTAAATTAATAATTGGTGTTAATCCTCCAAACACCTACAAAACTGCTTAAAATTCTTCCATTTGTGTTTTCTATGAGTCTGCGCTATCACACAGAGAAAACAGAAATGTATCAAGATCTACTCTTAAGGGAACTATTACAATAGAATAAATAATGTCTCTTCTGCATAAGCCACACAAGAAATTTATTTCAATCGTGCATAACAAAAATGTAAACCAACTCACTTTTGTTCTCTACCACACAAAGAATAGATACTAAATAATTTAAGAAACATTTTCCAAAATAAAACACAGAACTTCAACAGATTATAAAGAACTTATGACACATTTAACAGTTTTCAAGTTATTTTCTTCAGGTGACTGCAGCACATTGTTATACGAAGTCAGACAGGTAAGTTTGTCCTTAATGATCTAAAAATCACACGGAGGTTTTACTTAAAAAATAAAATTAGGGCCATCAGGTAGCTTGGAGGTTAAAGCGGCTGGGTCCCATATAACTGATTGTTGTTTGAGTCTTAGCCTGGTGGCTTGAGAGTCACGCCAAGTCCCAAGAGAAGAACGGAGAGGCGATTGCAGCATGTACATCCCACCCTAGGGGGTTGATTTCTCAGTTTCCCTCACTGTCTCTGTGTCTCCCTGGCAAGCCTTATAACAAAATAACAACAAACCCCTAAAAATAAATAAATAATAAAATAAAATCAGTACCTTCTCTGCCTACAGTCTCATTCCTTTCTTCTTCTTTCCAGTAGGATTTAATAGCTAAGGGCAATTTTATTTTATTTATTGTATTTTATTTTTGTACCTACAACTGATTTCTGTGTCTCCCGGGCAAGCCTTATAACAAAATAACAACAACCCCCTAAAATAAATAAATAATAAAATAAAATCAGTACCTTCTCTGCCTACAGTCTCATTCCTTTCTTCTTCTTTCCAGTAGGATTTAATAGCTAAGGGCAATTTTATTTTATTTATTGTATTTTATTTTTGTACCTACAACTGATTATATTGAACAGCCAACGTTGAGAAGCACTGCATTTATTTTCAAGGGCTGCCATTGAAAAGTATGTAACAGAGGCTGGGCACTTAAGCAACAGACATGATTTTTTCTTAAATTCCTGAGGCTTGAAGACAGAATAAGATGTCAGCAGAGTAGGTTTATTCTGAAGTTTTTCATTGGCTTATAAGCAGCCATTTTCTCCCTTTCTTCTCACAGTCTTCCCTCTCTGTCCTAATAGTCTCTTCTTAGAAGGAGACCAATCATAATGCATTAGAGTCCACCAATGACCTCATTTTACCTCTTTTAAGATCTCATCCCCCAGTATAGGCATTATCAGATAGTGGAGTTAGGACCTCTACATTCGAATCTGGGAGAAGCACAATTCAGCCTAAAACAACTAGAAAGTGATAAATTAACACTGGAAAATACACAACTAAAATTTTTCAATCTATTAAATTCTTCCTATTAATTAAATTAATAAGATTTTTATTTAAATCAGGAAAAACTTGCTGTGGATGATTATTCCATGATATTTATGAATCTTCTATCTTATTTTAAACAAGAATATGATTTAGAAATTTATTTTTATTTTGTTTTTATTTTTTACAATGACATAATTTTCTTTTTCCAATGCAACCACAAAGTAGAAAACTCATTGTGAAAAAAAGCCGGCAAAACCTCATTAAGATGCTGCTGATTCAAAGAAATCCAAGGGTTCATACAGAAAAGTCAAGAATCATTAAAACTGAGCTACTACTAATTATTACAGGTAATTTGTCTTAACAGTAATGCTGGGTTAATCACATCGTTTATGCACATTGGCTGCACGTGTTAGACAACAATGACTTTATTGGCTAACATATAATATTAATCTGACATTGAACATATTTGTAATTTTTCATAACAAAAATACAATTTGCAATGATTAAATATTTAAGATATCCATCCTCTCCAGCTATTTTTCACCATTTTGTGTTGGGAACATTCCAAATCTTTCTTATTTACTCTGATATATGGTAAATTACAGTAAGGACTATAGTCATCCGACTGTACTTGAGATGAGAACTTGTTGAGAACAACATGAGAACTTGTTGCTCTTGTCTAATTAAAATTTTATTTCCATTAACCAACATCTCTCTGTTTCCCTTTTTCTCTATCCTTCCTAACTTTTAGTATTTATTCTTTAGCTTTCTACTTCTATGAGGTTATCTTTGTAATCTTTTCAGTTCTCATATATGAATGAGATCATGTGATATTTCTTTCCGTGCCTAATTTATTTTACTGAGCAAAATGTCCTCCAGGCTTGACTATGTTACTTCAATTGACAGAGTTTCATTTTTAATAGCTAAATAGTATTCACACACACACACACAATTTTTTCATTCGTGTTTTGATGGACACATAGGTTGAGTACACATCTTGCCTATTGTGAATAGGCCTACAATAAACACTGGAGTGCCAATATCTTTATGATACAATGATTTCTTTTCCTCTGGATACATACCCAATAGTGAGATTGCTAGATGATATGGCAGTTCTATTTTTAGTATTTTGAGAAAGCTCATACTGTTTTCCATATGGAAACCACTAATTTAAATTGTCACAGTGTATAACTTCCTGTTTCTCCACATTTTTGCCAGTATTTGTCACTTTTTTTGTGTTTGGGATAATAATCATTCTAACTAGAATAGGATATATCTCATTGTCATTTTGATTTGCATTTCTACATGTCTATTAAAATTCCATTTCCTATATAGTTAAAAAGAGAGAAAATGGCATATGATCCAGGTTCAAGTATTTTTTTGAAATGATTAATTTACATCTAAGTTTGAGATAAAACAATGTAAGTCATAATGTAGAGTCTTCAAATAAAGACCTAATTAAGATTTTTTTTTTGAGAGGTTTTTACTATAGGACACGTGCGCTCGCCAGACAGACAGAGAGAGACAGAGAGACAGAAAGCGAGAAATCCCCCCCAGGGGGGATAGCCATGCCGCAATCCCTTCTCCTCCGTTCTCCTCTCGGGATCATGGGCACGCACGCACATGTGCCCAGCATGAGTTTTAAGCCACCGGGTCCGGGACACGAACCACGGTCGACTACATGGGAATCTAGCGACATAGCCATTACGCTAACTGCTGTTCCCAGACCCAATTAAGATTTTGATGATTTTTTTTTTTGGAGAGGTTTTGCTATAGGGCACATGTGCTCGCCAGACAGACAGAGAGAGGCAGAGATACAGAAAGTGAGATATCAAACGCACAGCGGGGGGGGGGGGGGGAGAGGGGTTGGCCACACCACAATCCCCTCTCCTCCATTCTCCTCTAGGGATCTTGGGCACACATGCACATGCACCCAGTGTGCCCGGGTCCAGGACTTGAACCACAATCCACCACATGGGAGTCTAATGACACAGTTATTACGCCAACTGTTGGTCCCAATTTTGATGATTTTTAACCATTAGTTAACAAAAACTTGCTCCGAGGTAATATTTTCTTTTTCTAAAAATTTCTTTGTATTCTCTTTTTTAGAATTATTGAATTTTCTTGTTTTGTAGATGCAGCTCTCTTTTTTTGTGTTTTATTGTTTTTTATATTTTTTATATATTCAATCACTGTATATCATTACAGCATGTAAAATTAATTTTCTCAATGTAAATACACTGTATTCTAGTCAGAGATATTATCATACATATTATCATCAACAGATAATTTCTGTTTTTCTTGTCCCTTACTTGTTTTGCTTATTTCTTTTTCCCCTTGATTCCCTTCCTCTTACCCTCCACTTCTACCTTCCTCCCACACAGTCTCTGGCCTTCCCAATAACTCTCTATGATTTTTTGTCTTCCAATATTTCAGTTTCTGCCACAGAGTGCATATATTTGGTATATATTGAGCGGGTACATACAATATTTCTCTTTCATAGTCTGGCTTATTTTGCTTAACACTAAATCTTCCTTATTCATCCAGTTTCTATCAAATGCTAGGATCTTTTTTTTTATACCTGAGTCATATCCTATAGTGTATACGTGCCACATTTTTCATTCTTTTTTATTTTTTTGGAGAGGTGTTTTTTTTTTTTTTTTTGCCATAGGGTGCGTGCATTCGCCAGACAGACAGAGAGAGAGCGAGACACAGAAAGCAAGAAGTCACCTCCCAGGGGGAATGGCCACACCACAATCCCTTCTCCTCCATTCTCCTCTTGGGATCTTGGGCACGCATGCACACGCACCCAGCGTGAGTTTTAAGTCACTGGGTCCGGGACGTGGACCACAGTCAATTACACGGGAGTCCAGCGACATAGCCATTACTCTAACTGCTGGTCCCAACACATTTTTCAATCGATTCATCCGTTCGTGGACATTTGGATTGATTCCATTTCTTGGCAATTGTGAATAATGCCTCAATAAACATAGACATGCAAGTGTTTTTCTGACTGAGTGTATTCCTAACTTTTGGACAGATACCCAAGAGTAGAATTACTGAATCCTATGGTATTTCTATTTGTAGGTCTTTGAGGAACTTCCATATTGTTCTCCACAGTTGTACTAATTTACATTCCCACCAACTCTTATTTCTATGTAAAGCAGAATGATAGGTTGAAGAGAAAGTTAAGAGCAGAAGAAACCTTATTTCAGTTTTCCAAATATGAGAAGAGCCATTTTTAAATAAAATTAAGTATTTTCCATGTTTAGCCAGTTGAAGAGCCTGAGTTTCACTCCTCAGAGTCTTATGATATTTATAAATCACATGGAGGGTTTTCTGAATCCCTTTGTGCAAAGTAAATAAAGAAAAGGTTGTCCATGTTATTAACTAGAAAGCCAAATAGTTTTCCTGCTAGACACAGGGTGACTTTTTAGCAACTTGATATTAGGGCAAATGGTTTAGACTAGAAATCAAAATGTAGTCATTCTTAATGTTTCTGCCAGAAAAGATATAACCTGAATATAATTATGTGGAAACATCAGACATACTCACACCAAGAGACATTTTATGAAATGTTCTGTACTTCTAAAATATCAGTATCACAAAGGACAAAGAAGGACCAAGGAACTGTTTCATGTTAAAGGATACTAAAAAGACTGGACAAATGAATGTGACATGTGATCTAGAGCCAGATTTTATTTTTCTTTTGTAATAACAGATGGTTATGGCACAGTTAATGATATCTTAATGAGGTAATTACATTAAATAATGGTATTATATTAATCTGTTGTTAATTGCCAGAGATCATGGGCACTTTCCAGAGAGAGGCAGAGAGATAGAGAGAGGAATAAAACCATATCCAAGGGGTGTGGTTACATCGCAGTCCCTTTCTCTACATTTCTCTTTCCCATCAAGATTCTGAGTATACACTCAGATGCTGTCAGCATATTTTTCAAGCTGCCAGGGACTGGAATAGAACTGTGGTCAGCCATGTGGGATCTGGCTCCCTTAACCACTGGGCTACAGGACTGGCCATACACCTATCTTTTTCTTTTCTTTTCTTTTTTTAAGAGAACGTTTTGCTATAGAGCACATGTGTTTGCCAGAAAAGAGAGACAGAAAGTAAGAAATCACTCCCCCCGGGGTAACGACCACACTGCAATCCCTTCTCCTCCATTCTCCTCTTGAGATCTTGGGTACGCATGCACACACATGCACAGCGTGAGTTTTAAACTGCTGGGTCCGTGACACAAACCATAGTCAACTCTGTGGGAGTCCAGTGATATAACCATTACACCATCCACTGGTCGTCTACATCTATCATTTTCATGGTCTGGAATCATGATCCATAAATAGACAAAACCTTTGGAATATATGCTCCCATTAAAATTAATCACATTGTGTAAGACACTCAAAATTATTTCAAATGAAGATCACTTTTATTTTTTTCAACTTGTTTTCAAAATCTACCTAAAAACATTTTTCACCATACTATTTACCCCCCACTACTTTAATTCTTTGGAATATAAAGATGAATAGGATTTATTCTCTGTTTCTTTTTTAAAAAAGTATAAACATGAATAAATAAATAATAATGGAAACAGTTTTGTAGTACTGAAAAAAGAAAATGCATATTTCTTTGTGGCAGAGGGTCTAACTCATCTTGTCAAATAAGGCAGCAGGATTCTGAGTGACATGTTAGTCATATCCTAAATACACGGATGCGTCGTGTTTTTAACTAATGGAAATGAAAAAGAGGAGGAAATAAAATACTAAAGGAAGCATGCTTATTAAGACTCACTGTAAAGCTACAAATATCCAGATAGTGTGGCATTAGTGAAAGAGTAGACAAGTGGAGCAGTGGAACAAAAAATAGAGCCCAGAAATAGCCCCACATAGGTATAGTTAATTCCCATCTTTGATGAAGGAGCAAAAGAATTATGCTGAAGAAAGATTGTCTTTTTATAACAAATGACACTAGAACTATTAGATACCCACATGCCAAAAATCTACTCATAAGACTTACACACCATAAAAATTAATTCAAAATAAATCACATGCCTATATATAAAATACAAAACTGTAAAACTATTAATGGAAGATAATATAAACAAAAAATCTAGATGGCCTAGTATTTAACTTTTTAAACATGACACCACAGGTACAATCTATGAAAGGAAAAAACCATAAGCTAGACCTCATTAAAATTTAAAAATGTCTGTTCTACAAGAGACACTCTCAAGAGAATGAAAAGATAAGCTACAGACCAGGGGAATATATTGCCAAAAAGCATATTTAATAGAAAACAATAATCCAAAATTCACAGAAAAAATTTAAAATCGACCATAAGAAAACTAAAAGCCCAATTAAAAAAGGACCAAAACCTTAACAGACATCTCACCAAAAAAATAAATACAGATAGCAAATAAGCATATCATCTGAGAAATGCAAACTAAAATGATGACAGACCAGCACTGCACACCCATTAGAATAATCAAAATCCAAAACAGTAATAGCACCAAGAGCAGTTGAGAAGATGAAGAAACAGAAATTCTCACTCATTGCTCTTAGAAATGCAAAATGTGCAACCACTCTAGAAGACTAGCAGTTTCCTATAAAATCAAGCCTATTCTAGCTCATCAACAAAACAATCACGCTCTTGGCTATTTACTTTAAAAAGTTAAATTTTATATTCACACAGAGACTTTCACATGGATGCCTATAACATTTGATTCACAATTGTCAAAACTTGGAAGGAATCAAGATGTTTCCTGCGATCTGAATGCTTTGTCATCCCAAAGTTTTTAAGTTGAACCATAATAACCAATGTGATAGCATTAGGTAATGAGGGTAGAGCTCTCTTAAATAGAATTATGGCCTTCATTTAAAAAGCCAAAAAAAGTTATCTTACCTTTTTATCCCCCCACTCCCCCACCGTGTAAGGACACAAGAAGGGATCATACATAAAACAAGTAACTGAGTTTTTGTTTTGTTTTTATTAAGAGATTTTTTGCTATAGGACGAGGGTACTCACCAGAGAGACACAAAGTGAGGAATAACCCTCCATGGGGATGGCAATGTTGCAGTCCCATCTCCTCCATTCTCTTCTCAGGATTTTGTGCATGCACACACATGTACTCAGGGTGAGTTTCAAGTCACCAGTCTGAGACTTGAACCTCAGTCAACAACACAGGAATCCAGTATCATAAACACTATGCCACTTGCTGACCCCAGTACTTACTCTTGCCAGACACTGAATCTGCTAAGATCTTGTTCTTGGACTTCTCAATCTCCATAATTGTGAAAAATAAATTTCTGCTGTTTATAAGCCCCTCTGTTATTTTGTTATAGTAGCTCACATTGAACGAGACAATGTCTTTTAGTAGCTGAATAGTTAAATAAACCATGATAGAGATTGTCCTGTGATCGAGACTGAGTAATTTGTCATTTCTACAGCCTGGCCAGAATGAGGACACAACAAAGCATTGAAGAAGACCCTATGATTGGGGGGAAATGGGGTGATCACCTGAAATGACAGAAATCTACCAGCCTCTTTATTCCAGAGATCTGTGCATCCTTCCTCTCCCACCAGAACATGGAATACCAGGGCACACTTCCTCCTGACAGATGGGCTGGGCAGGCCTGTACTCTCCTTCCCCTCAGACACAAGGCATGGGGAGTGATTATCTCTTCCAACTAAGCCACAACTACAAAGCTTCTCTGGACCTCCCTGGACTCTAAGTGTGGACAAATGAAATGGGGAGGGGTACCCAATAGAGACAAAGGCACCAGATAGCTTCATTCTAGGTCAGAGGGGGGAAGGCTGGGCAATGCCTCAGACTATCTCCTGATCCTACAATGTATGATCCAGGCACCATCTAACTCCTAGCATGAGTCTGCTCAGATGGGATCAGCCTCCCTCTGGTGAGGCTCAGATAGGCTTGTCTCTGGCCTCTCTTGAATAACATTCAGAGGGTCATATTCAGGACTTTAGAGTTGTCCCCACCACCAGGTATTCCGTTCAGGCCACAAAGGACCTGCCTTTTGGATCTCAAAGATAGGCTTCCCTATAGTCTTCCCGCACAAAGTTGCACAAGTGTCCAGATTACTGTACTAGGGTTTGGCAGGCTGCTTTACCCTCCAAAATTATAGACAAGTACACAGCCCTACATGGATCTTAAAATTATGGCTAACCTCTGGTCGGTCCAGAACTATATCACCAGGACTCCCACCCAGAAATCACAGGCAGGTATTCAAGCTCTCCTTGGATCCTAAAGGCAGAGCAGGCATCTGGTTGCTCCTGAACCACTCTTGCCAGGGCTTTATTTGGACCTTGGGGGCTGATCTGCTCCCAGAAGAAATAGGTCCAACAAACTCTGTGGCCTAAACAGGGCATGCCTCCTCCTCTCCCTGACTGCTGTCGTGGGGCCACATCCTGGTCATGAGGATCAATCCTCCCTGAATGTTTCATGTACAGGGAGGGCACAGGACTTGTTTTTCTGGGTTTTGTAGATAGTCTTGCCTCTGGCCCCTGTCAAATGAACTTTGCAGGGCCTCACTTGGGCAGGAAAAGCTGCCTCATCCCAGGAAATTACAGGCATATACGTAAGCCCTGCTTGGAACTCAATGGCTGGCCTCTAGCCCTTCATAAACCACCTTGCCAGGGGACATTTTGGTTTGAATGACTGAGTCTCCCTCAGAAATTACAGGAGGTTGCCCAAGTCCTATTTGGGTCTGAATGGCATAGCTAGCCACTGGACACTCCTGGGCCAACTTTGCCAGGGACTTATCTTGGTCTTGGGTGGGGCAGGGTGGTGGTGGGAGCTGACTTGTCTCTGGAAAGTAGGAGCATGTCCAACAGACTCCATGGGCCACATAAACTGGGCTTACCTCATTCATCCCCTGGATCACCTTATAGAACCACATCTGGACTATGATGATCACCTCACACTTGTGATTTCATGCAGGTTGCATAGAACCTGCTGCTTAGGTTTTACAGACAGGCTTGCCTCTAGCTACTCCTAGATAAATTTATAAGCCACATGCAAGTTCAGCAAACTTATCTGCACTGAGAAACTATAGGCAGGTACACAAGCCTGGCTTGTATCTGGTTTCTTCCTCTTGGATCACCCTTCCCATGACCATGTATGGATCCTGAGAGTTGATCTACACCTTACCCAGCCAGTACAGAATCTACTTCATAAATCAGGGAGAAGCTAGTACTTTAATAGATGCCTAGAAATCACTGCAGAGACACAAGAAATACAATAACAAAGAATTAATTAATTCCAAATCTAGAGATGTAGACATTCAGATCTAGGAAATACGAAGAATATAAAAGAGAATCAACTTAAGAAGTTCCTCTACAAGGCATTCCATTGCCAAACTGGCAAAAATAAAGACAAAGATAATATTTAAAAATGACAAAGGAAAAAGTCAAGTTACTTGTGAGGGTTATCCCATAAGACTATTCTCAGACTTCTCAACTGAAACAATGCAGGCCAAGAAAGAATAGGAAGACATATTTAAAACTCTGAAAGAAAAAATAACTCCAGTCAAGAATACTATTCACAAGACTACCCTTCAACCTAGAAAAAGAAATAAATTATTCCCTGAAAAACAAAAAGTGCAAGAATTTGCCAACACTAGACTAGCTCTTCAAGAACTACCTCAGGGAGTATTACATGAGAAAATGAAAAAAAGAAAAATATAAATAAGGAAACTAAAAATATAACTAACAGAATATTAGGGGTACGTCCATACATATCAATAATGTTGAGTGTTAATGGATTATATTCTCTGACTAGAAGATACAGACTGGCTGAGTGGTTAAAAGAACAAAAACAGGATTTTTCCACATGCTGTCACCAATAACACTTCATCAGTAAAGACATGCAAAGATTAAAAGAAAAGGACAGAAAAAGCCACATTATGCAAATGAAAGCCAGAAAAAGATTCATGATACCCATATCAGAAAAAATAGATTTCAAGGTAAAAACTGCAAAAAGAGACAAAGGTCAGTATATAATATTAAAGGGATTAATTTGAGAAGACTATGTAACCATGATAAGTATTTTGATACACAATTAGACACACAAATAAAGAGAATTCTCAAAGAAAATATTTGCAAACTATGCTTTAGATAAAGGATTAATAAGCATATAGAAACTCAAGCAGTTTCCCTATAGAAAAACTAATAATCCAATTAAAAAGTGGGCAATTAATCTGAACATACAGTTCTTAAAGAAATATATTCAATTGGCCACACATGTATGAAAAAATGTTCAACATCTCTTATGTTAAGGGAAGTGTAAACAATAAATGCAATAAGGTATCACTCAACTCCAGTCAGAATAGCTATGGTCAAAGAAACAAAGAACAAGTGCTGGATGCACTGTGGTGAAGAGAGAACTCTCATTCACTATTGGGGATATAAAGCAGTCCAGCCATTGTAGAAAACAATATGAGGATCCTCAATACTTACCAATAGGTCTACCATATGGCCCGGTAATCTCACTCCTGGGTATTTACACAAAGGTCAGAAAATCATTGAGTTGGAGAGACATTTGTACATCCATGTTAATTCCACCATTATTGACAATAGCAAAGAGATGCAATCAACTTAAGTGTCCAACAACTGATAACTGGGTTTTTAAAATTTGGCACATATGCATAAGTGAATACTACTAAGAGATAAAGAAAAATGAAATCCTGTCATTCAGTACAAAGTAGTCAAATCTAGAAAATACACTACTAAGTGAAATAAGCAAAACTATGAAAGACAAATACTGTATATTCTTATTCAGTGTATATCAATTGTCTGTATTATGTTGTAAAATTGAAAGATTTGAAGACATAAAAGTAGAGAGGAAAACTGTAGATATCAGAGACTGCATAAGGGATAGAAGGGGTGGGAGATGGGAGGGGATCAGGAAAAAAGCATTTAGTAGTCAGGAATGTAGGTAGATGAAGCAAATGGGTTCTAGAACAGCATAATACAACTGAGTAAAGAATATATAAATAAATATATAGATAGATAGATAGATAGATAGATAGATATAAAATTATTGTGTGGTATATGTATATATTTACCAATATATCAAATGTGTTCTTCTTTGTTGAAAATTATGAATATGGTGTTATTCCTGATTTGTCTGTCACACATTACCTGTATGTATTGAAAAGCCTAATAATTCTTCCTTTAAAGAACTATTTAATTGAACTTTATTTATTTCATTTATTTTAATTTGACCAGAGAGGGACCAAGTGAGAGAGAAAGAGAAAGAGAGAGAGAGAAAGTGAGAAAGCAAACCACCAGGTCTGGGACTCGGACCACAGTGAGCCATGTGTGAGTCCAGCACTCTTAACCACCCCACCACCTGCTGGCCCCTAAAATAAAATAAAATTTTCAAAAAGATATAAACCATTACAAACAAAAACAGAAAAAATAATATAAAATAGACAAAAAGGGTAAGTCAAAAATAAACAAACTGTGGTATATACAAGCAAAAGAACATTATTCAGTGCTAAAAAATGAGCTATGAAGCCATGAAAGACACCAGGGAAATTTAAAAACGCACTTTTCTAAGTGAAAGGAGTAAATAGGAAAATCTACATAGTATATGATTCTAACTACACAACATTCTAGATAAAGCAAAATTATAGTGACAGAAGATTGGTTAGAGTTTAGAGAGGAGGGAGAATGAATAGGCAGCATACAGGGAAGGTTTAGGATAGAGAAAATGCTCGGAAAGATACAATAATGAATACACATGCCGTTAAACATTTGTCTGAACTCACAGAATGTACAACACCAAGAATGAACTCTTAATGTGAACTGTGAGCATTGGTTGATAATGTTTTGTCATCACTGCAGGTTTCATTAATCGTAACTAATGCATTTCCCTTGTGAGGGATGTCATTAATTGAGTAGGTTACACATATGTAGAGGCAGGATATATAGGGGAAATTTCTCGACTTTCAATATTGTGTATCCAAAACTACTCTTAAAAATGATCTTCAAGGGGCTGGCAGGTGGTGTGGTGGTTTCAGGATGCTGAACTCCCACATAGCAGTGGCGACTGACTTTCTCACTTTCTCTCTCTCTCTCTCTCTCACTCTCCTTCTCTCTCACTCTGTCCCTCTCTGGTCAAATTAAAATAAACAAATGAATAAAGCTCAATAAAATAGTTCTTTAAAAAATGGGCTTCAAAGTGAAGTATATTCATTATTTATATTATTTAATCAGGAAATATTTATTGACTGCCTTCTACACACCAGGAACTGCCTGAACACCAACAGATGCAGCAGTAAACAAAATGTATGGGAATCTCTGGTCTCATAGAACTCACATTCTAAAGAAAAAAGATGTATGACAAAAAGGAGTAATAATGAAAAGATATTCTATTATAGCTAGTAATAAGTGTCAGAAAGGGAAGTAAATCACAGGAGGATAAACAGAGTGTGTGTGGTTTGGAGTAAGTTTCTAATTTCAATTGTTTTCAGCTATTAATACTTTTATGACTTTGTATTAATGAAATCCATTTCAAAAATAGTCAACTAATACCAGCATAGATAGCTTCTAACACTTCACATGTTATAAGAAAATACACGTCTTATTTAATTTTTGTCATTTTTATATTATACTCAAGGAAATTATATCTCAGAGAGGCGAAGTGATTGAGCAAGTTTACATATCCGAAAGTAAAGTGGGGAGCCAGGCTCCCAGACGCTGCATGTCATGTTCCTTTCTCTACAAAATTATTTCTTATTATCATCTCTCATGATCCCGAATATGTTAACAATTGAAGATACACCCAGTGTTCCAGTGCAGAGCTCACAAGGCAGCTTGGACATCTAGATTTTACTCTCCTCTAGTTTTGAATCTACAAATTTTTCCAAGTGAAGAAAGGAATATCTTTGTTCAGGATGGTGGAAGGGCAAACAGACTCCAGTTGCTATTCACCAATGGCCATGGCAAGTATGACATCTGTCTCTGACGTGCCACTCGTTCTGTAAACTATTTCAAGGAAGTTCCACATCTCACAGGCACAGTTACCAATATTAGCACAATCTCCTGAGTACCTTCCTTGCTTCCATCTTGAGAGATTCTGATTCTTTAAGTCTTAGGCTGGGCCCATGGGCCCTGTAAGGTAATTCTGAAGCACGAAACCCTAGGCGCATAGTAGGAACACACTGATTTGCACAAAAAAAGTCAAAATGATTAGCGAAGTAAGCCAATTCTTTCATTACTTAATTCCTGCCTGTCTCTTCCGTCTTAAATAACATCTTTCCCACTTTGATGATGACATTCCTCCCATTCTAGACAGGGGAATCTTTAGGAAACCCGTTTCTTTGATCTAGTCCATTTCTTACCACCTTTTTTCTAGAGATTCCGTTTCTTCCCTTCAATTCGTAATTCTAGTCACTCTTCAAGATTTAGTTCAGTCACTCCTTCCAGATATCCTTCTGTAACTAAACATATACACTATTTCACAAAAGCCTGTAAATGCGTTCATCTCTCTCACTAGAAAACAAACTCCTTAGGATAAAGGTTGTGTTCTTTTCGTCTCTGATGTGTAACAGCTGAGCCTGGAAGAGTGCCTGATACATAGTAGATGCTCACTGAATTAAATTGGTGGTTCTCAGCATTGGTTACAATTAGAATCACCTCAGGACATTCTGAAATACAAACGTGCATTGCCCTCACATCCAAATATCCTAATTTAATTGATCTCTGGTGTTAGCCTGACAGTATTAATTTCAAAGTTACCCTGAATGGTTTCAAATGCTGTCAGGGTTAAAGAGCCATGAAATTAAATTTAGTGAGTTCTGATTTTGGTTCTTGTGATACTGGTCATATTTCCACTGACAGTCCTCTGCATCTCTATAGTTTTACGAATCCCCTCTCTATATACCCTCGTTTACAGCATTTTCATTTATTTAACATTGCTATATGTTTATCGTCTCTTTCCTATTTTTTCGGCTTATATTTTTGTAGTGAGATACAATAAAAATCTCAACAGGAAACAGAATGAATGATGTCAGTGTTAGATAACTTGTTTTATAAGACAGTTATCTGTAGCATTCCCTTAAGTAACAGTCATTCATCATACTTTTAAAACTAGCTAATTACCATATTTTCTTCTTTTAATTTTAATTTATTTTATACATTCAATCATGATACATTACTTAGCTTGTAAAGTGAATTTACCAAACATGAATACACCTCACATCAGTCCAGTTGAGGATATTATACACATTATCATTAAACATCAACAATCAATTTCTGTGTCCCATAACAGAGTGACCAAGGAAAGATTTGTCAAAAGGCGACATTTGAACAGAGGTTTGTGAATGAGTTAGGCAGATATCTGAGGGAAGAGTATTTTACTATTTTAGTCATAAAAAGAAAAAAACAAAAAAAGTCCAAGTAGTAGTAGCACGGCTGCGAGGAGGCAACGTAACTCATGTTTTTAAAGAAGAGGATGACCAAAGCAGAATAACCAAGTGGAATTAAGTCACAGAGGTAACAAGCTCTCATATGACATAGGACCTTATAAGATTTTGATGTTTACTCTGGGTAGTAGAGGAGAATTTACAACATAAATATGATATGTGATTTAATACACATAGGATAACTCTTGCAGTTGAACTGAAATTAAGTAGGAGTGGGTACAGGGGTGGTGGTAGTTGGAAGATAGTGACAGGGAAAGGAACACCAGTTAGCAGGTTTTTACTGTAATCCAGGAATAAGAGACTGGTGGTATGGTCCAAGGAAATTAAGGTGAAAAACCTAAGAAATGGTTGGGGTCAAGCAAGATTTGCTGTCTAAATGTGGAATATTAGAGAAAGTGAGGAGTCAAAGATAACTACAAAGTTTTGGGCTAAGCAACCAGAGTGGTGGACCTCTTACTGAGTTGGGCAATCCAAGAGGAATAGAATCATTTTGATGGGGTATTAGAAACGTACTCTTAGACATGGTAAACTTAAGACAAACATCTGCCATCTAAGTGTGGATGCAGTCAGTAGCTGAATGTGTAAGTCTACAGTTGAAAAGAGGTTTTGGGGTTGTAGAAAAAAAACATTGAAAAGCACCAGCATTTAGCTGGTATTTAAGCCACATGGTTGCATGAGGTCATCAAAAGAGTGAATGTAAATGGCAAAAAGATTAATTTCAAAGACAAACTCTGAAGTACCCTAGAACTCAGAGATTTGAGAAACAGAGAAGAAATACCAGAAGAGATTCAATTGGCCTACCATGAGAGGTAAGAAAAAAACTGGGTGGTTGACATTGGAGTCTTGGAATCTTTATTATTGAGATGCTCAAGAAAACCAGAACAAATAGGGTATGTGAGTATGCATGTGTGTGTGTGTGTGTGTGTGTGTGTGTGTGTGTGTGTGTGCAAAAAAAGGAGAATTATTTAAGAAGTTGTCTCATATTATTACAGAGCCTGGAAAGTCTGAAATGTGCAGGATAGCCTGGTATGGTGTAGATCCAGAGATGTGATGTTGCAACTCAAGTCTGATGAAGTCCAGAAGTGTATTTCCTCTTATTAAAGAACTACATTTTTTTTTTCTCTTAAGGCCACCAACTGATTGTATGAGGCCCACCTACATTATGGAGTGTAATTAGCTTTACTCAGTCAACTGGTTTAAATGCTAGTCTCACCTAAACATATCTTTACAATGTCATTCAGGCTGTTAAAAACCAAATATCTAGGTAGCAAGGCCTAACCAGGTTTTCAAATAAAATTGGCCATCACAAAATCAAATAAAGGGAGTGTTTCAAAGTCAAAATAGATCAATTTTGTCAAACATTGCAATAAGTAAAATAATACGAGTATTTGACCATAAAGTAACATTTAGAATTAGCAAAATGAAGCCACTGAGGATCACGAGGGACTTGGATCTGATACCTAATTGGAGTTAAGTCAAAGGAGAATGAGAGGAGAGCTATTGGACATAGCAACAGTACACTGTACTGTCAAAGAGCTTTGCTTTAAAGATCAAGAGATAAGTGGCAAGTTTAACTTGATTGAATGACAAGGTCATGAAAAGGTTTTATTTGTTTAATATGGGATAAATAATCATTTGTTTGCTGCTGAGTATAATCTAGCAAAGAGAATGTAGGGTAAGGAATAAATCTAACAGTTTGAAAAGCTGGAAGGGGAGAGATTTTAAAAAGATGTGAAGGGGTTGATCATAAACAGTAGAATGGACTGTTCCTCAAAATAAGCAGGAAGGTCAGGCTGTGGGCATAGAACAGGCTGGTATAATGATGGGGTGATAGGAGATTATAAAAATTCTCT
>NW_006159990.1:2077175-2092759 GCF_000334495.1 Tupaia belangeri chinensis | reverse complement strand
TTCCAAAAAACTTAAAGCAAGCAGCCGGTGAGTATGACAGCCTGGGGCATTGACAGCCCCAGGAATTCACACTTCTAGTTTGTAGGAGAATTTGCTTCCAACTCAGAAAAAAAGCAGTAGTGTTTTAAGGAACACAAATGATCAAAAAATTTATCTTTTTATTCCTGTTATTTCTCTGTCTGGCTGATTATTTACACTGAAAAAGATGACATTAAAAAGGTGGGACTGGGCCATCAGGTGGCATGGATGTTAAGGTGCTGAATCCCACGAGGCCAGTTTCATGATTTGAGTCCTGGACTTGGTGGCTTGAGAATCATGCAGGCGCTTTGAGTGTGTGTGCCCCCATCCTGAAATGAAAGTGGAAAAGGGATTGTGCTGTGTCTGCAATATAAAAACAAATGGTAGAATACATGCCAATGACTTAAAGTTTTAATTTTACTTTACTTTTCATATTAAATACCTGACGAAAGTGATAATTTGAAAGAAACTTTAGAAAAATATTAGATAATGCAATTTTTATGACAGTTTTTTCATGCTTTATAAAGAAGAGTTTTCCCATTTTCATTTTTCACCATGTCCTATTACTTATGTAGCCAATTCTGAAATAGCAGACCACATAGAAACACATAGAAAATTAGCAAGAAAATTCTCATTAATTGGGAATGAGGAGAAGGAAAGAGATTTTGGAAGCTTAAGGAAACAGAAACTATTAAGCAGTGCTCTAGTTGAGTGGAATCATGAATAAAAGTAGCAAAATAAAATATGATTACTGGGCAGCATTAAAGAATCATTTGAGGTTAATGACCATTATTATAAAGAGTGGCCAGTCAGCATGATTGTGTACTCTTCTCCAGACATATTCATTTGTGCAGCTGCAGGCAGAGGGCAAGGAGGTTGAGTGTATATGAAAGAGGGCAGATTGATTAAAATAATTGCCTATGGAATTTAATCAGAGTAAGGAGTGAAGCAAATATTTAAAGGAACTAGGAAACATTGACAAGTAATAGGATCATAAGAATCATATGCTGGTCAAGTTTGTATATACCAAACTCCCCATCCCCTACTCCCCAAATTCATTGTAACAGTGTTGAAGGGGGAAAAGCTTGGTCCAGTTATGGGATTAACAGGAGGAACCTTCGGGAAATTATTAGGATTATAGTTATCAGTGTACTGTCCCCATGACTACATCCTAGTGAATTTAAAAAGAGAAAGAACAGAGACATGTATAAAAATAGAAAGAATGAACAGAGTCATGGCACAGAACATACTCAGTCTTGTGCTGTATCACCATGCGATCCCTCATATCTTCAAGACTCTCTGCAGAGAGTCCCTACCAGCAAAAAGTCCTTTGCCAGATCTGGCTCATAGACCTTAGCTTCTCAGTCATGGGCTGAATAAACTTCTATTTTTATAAATCATCCAGACTCAGATATTTGATACAGAACAGTCTAGTATAGTTAGGATTTTTAGAAAATTATTGGAGTACTCTCTAGAGTAAGCCAGAAAAGAGGAAGACATCATATATCTTATATAACTAGGGATAATCATAGTAATATATACCTGTAGTCGAGTGAAAGAGATTAAGATACTCAGATATTTTAATATTGGAGGAATCTTTATGGATAGTAAAATCTCAGAGAGTTGACAGGAGTGCTGTGGATGAGAATAGTAGTGAATCAGGCCATTAACATCTAAGGAGGAATAGTAACCCTAGGGAACAGTAGCTGTTTGCAATAAAAAGAGGTATGGTAGTTAGTGATATGAGAATGTGAAATTCAGATTAGAGAGAAGAGAGGGAAAAATATAATTATAAGAAGCAAAGAGGAAACAATTACATTTCTGATATGTGTGGAAGGAGATATGCAGATTATAAAGGATTATAATGTGCTAAGACTACCTATGAAATAAAGTTATCACAAGAGAAATCAGGCTTTGTATTAGAGCAAAAAAGTGAAGATTGTCCACTGAAACTGGTGAGAATCTAAGTTTATGTTGATAATTAGCATGGAACTTCAGAGAACTCAAGGAAAAGGTTTCAGAAGATGAGAGGTGGGAATTGAGGTCAAAGGTAACAGAATCTAAAGGAATCAAAGTGCTATGGGATGGGAGATGATGTATGAAACTAGAACTTCTTAACGGTAGTTACAGAAAAAGAATAAACATAAAATATCGTAATGTTATCATTCTAAGAAATATGTGTTGAAATTGTGAGTACTACAAAGAGGAAGAAGAGATTAGGAAAGTTCTGGTGGTACTCATTCAATCCTACTCATGGATACACTTTTTTTTTTTTTTAAGAGAGAGGTTTTGTTTGTTTGTTTGTTTGTTTGTTTGTTTTAATTTTTTTTTTTTTTTGGAGAGGTTTTTGCTATAGGATAGGTGCGCTTGCCAGACAGAGAGAGACAGAGAGAGGCATGTGCGCTCGCCAGACAGAGAGAGACAGAGAGACAGAAAGCGAGAAATCATCCCCAGGGGTATGGTCACGCTGCAGTCCCTTCTCCTCCGTTCTCCTCTCAGGATCTTGGGCATGCACACACACACACGCCCGGCGTGAGTTTTAAGCCACCAGATCTGGGACACGAACCGCGGTCGACTACGTGGGAGTCCAGCGACATAGCCATTACGCTAACCGCTGGTTCCCAGAGAGAGATTTTTGCTATAGGGTGCATGTGCTTGCCAGAAAGACTGAGAGAGACAGAGAGACAGAAAGCAAGAAATCACCCCCCAGGGCAGATGGCCATGCCACAATCTCTTTTCCTCCATTCTTTTCTCAGGATCTTGGGCACGCACACATGCACTCACATGCGCCCAGCATGAGTCTGAGCCACCAGGTCCCGGACTTGAACTGTGGTCAACTAGGTGGGAGTCCAGCGAATAGCCATTACACCAAGTGCTGGCCCTCAACTAATGGAAATTTTTTAATCTTGTAGGGGAGAAGTCTCATGGCTAGCTACCTCTCTAATGACAATTGGAGCCTGTGTGACTTTATGAAGATCTACTCATTGTGGGAAATGATTAGTTGTTTTGTAAAACAAGCATTAATTAAATATGTGGGAGTAAAGGTAGTTAAAATTTTAAAGGTAGTATCACATTTTAAAGGAATTTGGATCTTAGTCCATATAGAAAAAAGTTTTTGGTGGGCCTCTCCTGAGATAATGGAAAGAGGCTGTAGTAAGAAAGTACTGACACTCAGTACATTAGCTGTACGACCTTAGATAAGACACTTGTATAATTTCAAATTTAATTTTCACATTAAAAATATAATAGTCCTTAACATTCTAGTTCATAGAGTCAAATGAGATTATATAAAATACAGTTAATATTTATTTGATTATTTATTTACCTCAGGACTGGCAGGTGGTACAGGGGTTAAGAGTGTTGGACTCCCACATGGCCAACTGCGGTTCAAGTCCTGGACCTGATGGCTTGCTTTCTCACTTTCTCTCGCTCTCTCTTTCTCACTGTCCCTCTCTGATTGAATTTTAAAAATAAACAAATAAATAAAGTTAGATATTTATTTACCTTGACAGAGATATTATCAGATCTATTTTATAATAGTAACACTTTAAGAAGTGATTCCTTCAAACAAGTCAGAGAATAAGCCTACTCTCAAAGAAAATGAAGAAAACTAATGAGGCCAAAGATGTTTAGGAGGTAAATTCTCATGAACTTAACCCAGTTGTGGCTGATCAAATCTGTAGTTCACTAAACAAAATCAGATGAAGGAAAGTTTAAGATTTCTAATTGGACCTATGGTTTTGGAGAATCAAAAAGAAAATAGGTATAGATATAAAGATTACAGTGTATATTGGCATTTTCTTATCTTTCACTTTTCATTGACAAATAATAACTATGTATGTTTGTGAGGTGCAATGTTATGTTTTAATATGTGTTTATAACTTGGAATGATTAAATTAGGTTAATTAGCAAACCTATAGCCTTACATTTTTGGTAGTGAAAACAGTTGAAAAATACTCTTAGCAATTATTAAATATACAATACATTATTCTTTATTTTAGTCACCATTCTGTGCAATTCATTTTGCTCATTATTGCTCCTGTCTAACTGAAATTGTACTCTTTGATCTGTCAGCTCTTTGATCAATGTAAGCTATCTCATCTATCCTCCTCCCACAGCCTCTGATAATCATACTACTCTCTATTTATATGAGTTCAACTTTTTCAGGATCCACATATAAGTGAAATCATACGGTATTTGTCTTTCTGTGCCTGACTTACTTCACTTGGTATTTTGTCCAGCAGGTTCACCCATACTATCCCAAATGACAGCATTTCCCCCTTTTGAAAGATTGAATATTTCATTGTATGTATATACCACATTTTCCTTATTCCTTCATCTGATGGTGGTTATCTAGGTTGTTTCCATATCTTTCCTATTGTGAATAATGCTACAATTAACATAAAAGTGCAGAAATATCTTCAGAAAATTGATTTTAGTTGGATATATATGCAGAAGCGCACTTGCTGGATCATGTATTAGTTCTATTTGTAGTTTAATGAGGAACCTCCATACTATTTTCCATAATTGCATTAATTTATATTCCTATCAATAGTGCATAAGAATTCTCTTTCCTCCATACCCTCACCAATATTCTGTGTGTGTATGTGTGTGTGTGTGTGTGTGTGTGTGTGTGTGTGTGGTGTTTTCCTAGACAGGCTCTTGTTATGCCACAATCCTTGTGACATGGCCTCCTAAATAGATAGAGACACAGGCACAAGACACTGCTCATGGTTTATGTCTCTCAGAAAATAGTCACTTTAATGAGATAATATCTCGTTTGGATTTAATGTGTATTTCCCGGATTATTAGTAATGGTGAGGACTTTGTTATATAACTGTTGATAATTTGTATGTCTTCTTTTGATAAGAGTCTACTTAGGTCCTTTGCACATTTTTGATTGAGTTATTACTTTTCCTGCTAATGAGTTGTTTGAGTTCCATATATATTTTGGATATTAGTCCTTTACCAGATGTGTAATTTGCAAATATTTTTCCCAATTCATGGATTGTTTCTTTACTTTTTAATTGTTTTCTTTGCTCTACAGAGGCCTTTTAGTTTGATACCATCTCATTTGTTGACTTTTGCTTTTGTAGCCTATGTTTTGGGGTCATATTCAAAAAAATTTTGCGAGACAAATGGTGTGGAGCATTTCCCCTGTTTTGTTCTAATAGTTTTACAGTCTCAGTCTTATATTTTAATCCATTTTTAAAACATTTTATTTATCTCTTCCATGAGAGAGAAAGAGAAACATTTCTGTCTGAATCCAGACTATTGTCAAACCTCCATTTTGGTCCAGCCCAGATCACAAGTAGCACACGCCACATGTGTACAGGGAAGGCTCAGGACATGAACCCAAGTTCATGTGGGTCTAGTATCATAGAGCAATTTATTACCGCTGTGTGACCAGCTGGCCTATTTTAATCAATTTTGAGTTGACGTTTTGTATATAGTAAGATAAAGGTCCACTTTTATTCTACTTGTGGATATCAAGTTTTCTAAACGCCATTGAAAAATGTGTCCCTTTTTTTAAATTGCTTTCTGATGTTTTTGTAGAAAATCGACTGATTATAAGTGTGTGAGTGGTTAATTTCCAGGCTCGCTATTCTGTTCCATTGATTGATTAGTCTGTTTGTATTTCGGTATCATCCTGTTTTGGTCAATTAAGAGCTATATGAGAGATTTTTAAACTCGGGCAGTGTGATGCTTCCAGTCTTATTCTTTTTGCTTGAGATTGCTTTAACTATATAGGGTCTTTTGTGGTTCTGTATGAATTTAAATATTTTTTTTCTATTTAAGTGAAAAATGGCATTGACTTTTTCTAGGTATTTATGCCCACATTTTTTTTTAATTTTAGTATTTGTTATTAACAGTCATTATAGATGACTGTAGCACCCAATGTATTTTCAAGGTATGTATACAATCTGTTACTTGGGGAAGTATGGCTATTTTAACAGCATTAATTCTTCTAATCCATGAATGCTGAATACATTTCCATTTATTTGTATCATCTAAAATTTATTTCATCAATCTTTTGTTTTATAGTTTCCATTATGCTGATGTTTCACCTCTTTTTTAATCTTACTAATTTGTATGTTTTTTTGATGCATTTGTGAAAGTGAATAAACTAAAAAATTTTTTTCAGATAGTCTGCTGTTAAAGAAAAGCTACTTATTTTGTATGTTGATTTTGTCACCTGTAACTTTACTGAATTTGTATACAATCATGTTTTCAGCAAACAAAAACAGTGTCCCATTTTTCTTTTCTACTTGAATAGCATTTATTTTTTTCTCTTGTTTTGTTGCTCTTGCTAGAACTTTCACTATTATTTAAATGGAAGAAGTGAAAATGGGCATCCTTGTATTATTTCTAATGTTAAAGAAAATCTTAGCAAGTGATATAAGTCTTATAAAGTGAGTTTGGAAGCTTTCTTCTTTCAAGAGTTTGAGAAGGGTTGTTATTAGCTCCTTAAGTATCTAGTAGCATTCTACCATGAAGTGATCTATCCTACACTTGGTTGTATGTTTTGTTTTGGTTTTGTTTTGTTTTAACTTATCCATTTCTTCCAGGATTAAACTCATTGATGTTGGGGCATTTAGATGGGAAGAGTTGTATAAAATACACATAATGAAGTACATTTAAGAAATAGATATTTCATAAGGAAAGCATCCATCCCGAAGACAGAGTTTTGAGAATCAAAGATTATTTTTCAGGCACTTGGAGAGATAAAAAATTCAGAACATAAGTAGATGGCATGTTAAATTGAACTTAATGGATAAATTCTATAGAAGTATGATGACAAATAAGGAGGCTAGACTGTTAGACCAACTCTAAGCATTGCGCATAGAGTTTATGGGTGCCTGGGAAGAAATCTGTCAATCAACTGCTAAACTAAGCAGGATTTAAAGGCCTAAATTTGGCTTGCCATTTTCACCATTCTCTGTATACACCATTCATCATGAAAAGGTCATTATTATGAAGGTTTAGAACCTCATTCATTTTCAGTCCTTTGGGAGAAGATTGACCCTCATGTCATTATAAAATATGTCTAAGACCCTAGTCCAAGCTCTCTCCTCCCAACTGGATGTACAGCTTATCTTTAATGAGATAATATAGTATAAAGAAAAAAGCACAAGGCCAGCAGGTGAGGTGGTGGTTGAGGCATTCTATTTCCATATGGTTGACCATGGTTTGAGTCCTGGACCTGGTTGCTTGCTTTCTCACTAGACCTCTTTTTATCACTGTCTCTGTCTTTTTCTGGTGAGTACATATTCCCTATAGCAAATTAAAATGATAATGATAATAATAATGTTTTTTTTAAAAAAAAAAACACAGATTTTTCATTTGAATTTAAATCCTGGCTCTGTTATGCAATTTTTTTTTGAGAGGTTTTTGCTATAGGGCACGTGAACTCGCCAGAAAGACAGAGAGAGACAGAGAGATAGAAAGTGAGGAATCACCCCCCAGGGGGGATGGCCATGCCACAATCCCTTCTTCTCTCGAGATCTTGGGCATACCTGCACACGTGCCCAGCCTGAGTTTAAGCCACTGGGTCCAGGACTCAAACTGCGGTCGACTACATGGGAGTTCAGTGACACAGCTAACTGCTGGTCCCTGTTATGCAAATTTGATATTTTAATCTCTCTGAGCTTGGTTTGTTGTATTTGTAAGAAAGTAGTAAATAATTTATATGTTTGTTGTAATAACATACTATTATATAAGTAAAGGAGCTCTGCAGGCTTCTGGAGGCACTCACCCACACTACAGACATTTATAATCCACCTCCAAACTACACATGTTATCATCTTAAGTCAACCTCGAGAACATTCTTTATTTCACTTTTCATGCACTGGCCTTCCTTTTACCCATTGGAATTATTAGGACAAAACTTGTCCTTGTCTAAGGAGGAGGTAAATAAAGAAAACAACAGGAACAGAGAGTCAAAGAGAGTCTTGACATCAAAGATGCTGAAGTAATGACTATTTGCGACATTTTATCCGTGTGAAAGTATGTGGCCCATCTCCGATTAAGTCAAGCGCATGTGAAAGCTTTCTCAACTGTGCAAGTTTCTCTAAGTAATTCTCTCAATAGGTTCACCTCAGGAAATTAACACACCCCAGGACCAATTGAAGTTCTCATCAATTAAGCTAATTGACGCAGCAGGTTTAACCTATTTCCCTAATGGTAAATATAAAGTCTTTGTTCAACAAAGAACTCTTAAATCTTTTGAAAGCTTTCCCTAGTCAACTGGTTGAAGGCTAAAACTAAAAAGTATGTATATATATTAGATACATTTTCATAACACCACATTCACTTTGCAGTTAAGCAGACCTTGCTTTGGAGTCAGAAGATTTATGTTCAACTAAACTTGTGATTTTATGTTTAAAATATTTATAATATCAAGATTCTATATTTTCTTCAAAGAAATCAATGTTCAGCCTTTTAAAATTGAATTTATTACTTTATTACAACCAAAAATAATATGAAATAAATATATTATTTTAAGCTTTGCATTCAAATTGAAAAGTATTAAGTTTTGAAATAGTGTTCTCTTAAACTCATTATGCTTTCCTTTTTATTCTTTTTTTCCCAAACTTAAGGTTCTGAAGATATTGAATTAAAAAAAAATGAAACAGATAATATGAGAGTCATTTATAAAACTGAAATAATTTTAAAATAGAGATTATTATTTTAATCATAAAAAAATTTCTGACTTTCCTTGTGTCTCTCATTGAGAAGTCTGTATGCTTACTCTACTTAAAATGCGTTTTTGTTTCATTTCTCATTTGCTATATTCTCTTTGACCTTGGAAAAGTATTCAGCCTCTGTGTTTCTGTTTTCTTATTAGTAAAGTAGGCTTAATAATAGTACCTGTTTGAAAGGAGCTTTGTGAATTAAAAATAAGAAAAGTCCATCAAAGTTTATTTGAGAGGAGCTTTGTGAGAATTAAAAATAAGAAAAGTCCATCAAAGTTTTAGTGTATTTGCTGATACTAGTGAGCACTCAATGAATGTGTGCATTATGGGAGGTGGGAAGAAGAAGATAAAAGGAGGGCATTCTAGTTGGAGGAAATATTAGACATCAAAAACCCAGAAATAGCACTTAGCTGTTCATGATAAAGGGTAGAGTATTGTTTGGTTAGAATGAATCCTGATTTCACAGCAGAACCCATGAAAAAATAGGAATATGACTGCTGATGGCTCCTGTATATATTGTAAAGCTAAATTGAAAGTCCAAGTTTAGAGTTGTACTTAGTGGGTGATACATGATAGATATAGATAGATGATAGATAGATAGATGGAGAGAAAGAGTCACTCCTCACTTAATCAACTTCCTAAGTCATTGAGTGAATTGGTCAATAAGCAAGGAGCTTAAAAGTAGATGTTTTGTGGTGTGTCATGCTGCCATAGGACATGTATTTTTCAATATTATGAACACTACACTAGAATAATGTAATCCTATCTATACAAACAAGCAGACATAAGATAACTACCACAAAGTGACAAGGTACACCACCAACAATAATATAAATCCAGTAAAATTGTTTTCATTTATTCTGAATACTACCTTGGGTGCACAATAAAGCACAAATTTATAGACAAAATATGTAGTCTTATATGATCGAGAGTGCTTCAACTAACTGATGGTGGGAATGCCACAAAGACTGAGAAAGGAGATTCCCCATGTGGGAGACCTGGTTATAAGTCTGTGTGGTCATTAAACAGGTAGATTATTAAGTAAGAAGGAACTGTACACACACACATACACACACGCACACACACACACACACACACACACACACACACACAATAATATACTTAGCCACAAAAGGAAGAAAATCTTGATTTATGTGACAAGTTAAACTTTCAGTGACTGCAGTAATTATTTTTTTTATTTTAATGAACATAAACTCCATATTAATATAAACTTAAGTAAACTTGGTGTATTGACTTTGATTGTATATGCAATTTGATGAAAGAAATTCTTATGCTAATAGAGGTCTTCCCATTTGTAATAGTTTCCTATAGGTCAGCCTCAAAAACCTTTATAATCATCTGGTCTCTAAAGATTTTTACATTACTTATATTAGCAGTTTGTAAAATTTCTATTTTGAACCAGTTTATAGAGATTCATAGGAAGCTGAAAAAAATAAACAGTTAAGCTCCAGTGCCCATTATTCAATTTTCCTAAATGTACTTTATACAATTATAATATCAAAAACAGAAAACTGGCACTAGTGCAATGTATGTGTATACTTCTGTCATTCTGTTACACACATAGTAGTTTATGTTATTATTCCCACAATCAAGATATAGAGGTTGTCTTTTGCCACAAACATTTCTCTTTATAGTCTCACCCACCTTCTCCATCCCCCACCATACCTAATCCTAAGCGATTAGTATTATTCAGTATGTAATTTTGTCACTTAGAAAATGTTATAAGGGTGGCCTGGAGATTAAGTTGACTGGATCCCACATGACCTATTGAACTGTTCAAGCCTCAGACCCAGTGTCTTGAAAAACACCCCGGATGTGTGTGCATGTGTGTGTTTGTCAAAAGTCCAAGAGGAAAAATGGAGAACGAATTGTGTTGTGGCCAAACTTAGGGGGGCTTTCTTACTTTCTCTTTCTCTGTCTTTGACAAGCATACACACCCTATAGCAAACAAAAATAAAAATAAGTAAATAAATAATGTTATAAGTAAATTGAGTGATTCAACATGCAATATATTGGAATTGTTTTTTTAAACTCAGCATAATTTTATGGAGATTAATCCAAGTTGTTGCATGTATCAATACTTTGTTCCTTTTTATTGCTGAGCAGTATTTCATGGTATAGTTGTTACAATGCAACCATTTACCTGTTGAAAAATATTTTGGTTATTTCTGGTTTTAACGTTAATACAAATAAAGCTCCTATGAATTTCTGCGTACAGACTTTTGTGTGGAGATGATTTTTCATTTCTCTGGGCAAAAAGATTAGGTATGCTATTGCTAGTTTGTATGGTAACCATGTGTTTAATTTTCAAAGAAATTGCCAAATTGATTTCCAGTACTATTTTACATTCCCATCTCAGTATGTGAGAGATCTAGTTTATCCACACCCTCAGTAGCATTTGGTATTTGTCAATCTTGTGTTTTAGCTATTTTACAGATGTATATTGATATTTCATTGTGGTCTCAATTTGCATTTCCCTAATGGGTGGGATATTTGTTGTCTTTTCATCTGCTTCTTTGCTTCCACATTTCCTTTTACGGTGAAATCTTCATGGATTACTCTCCTTCTTTGTTCTTTTTACCTCTTTTTATGAGCGAGAGAAAGAGAGATAGAGAGATGTTCTGGTCAGGGTCTCACCATGCTACATTCCTCTTACCCCTGTTTCGTGTTAACTAGGACAGTCAGAACATCCTACTTCAGCTGAGCCTTCTCGTTTCCTACTGGCTTATTTTTATTGAATTTTGATAGTTGTTTTATACAGACTAGATATAAGTTCTTTGTCAGGTATGTGGTTTGCAAATACTTTCCCTCAATCTATGGCTTGTGTTTTCATCAACTTTACAAGTCACTAGAGAACAAATTTATTTAATCTTGATAAATCTAATTTATCACTTTTTCATCATGGGTTAGCCTTTTGGTGTCATGTCTTAAAACTGTTCATCAGGTCTTGCATCCCCAAGATTTTCTCCTTTTCCTCTTAAAAGCTTTATAATTTCATATTTTATAATTAAATCTATGAAATATTTTGTGATAACTAACTTTTGTGTAAGATTAGGTTTAGGTCAAAGTTTATCTTTTTGGATATCCAGCTGCTCTGGCACTATTTGTTGAAAAGACAATCCTTTTTTCCCATTAAATTGCTTCTTCATCTTTGTCAAGATCAGTTGGTTGTACTTATGAGGTGCTATTTCTAGGTTATCTATTCTGTTTCATTGATATATATGTTTAGTCCTTTGCCAGTAACATGCAGTCTTGATTACTATTGCTGCGTAATAAAATTTGGAATTGTGTGATTTTGCCCACTTCATTTTCTATTTCAAAATTGTTTTAACCATTCTAGCTCCTTTGCCTTTCCAATAAGTTTTAGAATAATTTTGTCTACGTCTATAAAAATATTGCTGTAATTTGGATAGAATTTCATTAGCATATATTCCGATTTAGGGATAAATGACTTTTTTCCTATGCTGAATCTTTTAATCTATGTACATGGTGTTTGTTTCCATTTATCTTGCATTTGTTTGATGTCTGATCAGTGTTTTGCCATTTTCACAATACAAGTCCTGTACATGTTTTGTTAGATTTACCTCTAAATATTTCATTTTTAATTGATTATAAATGATGCGATGTTTCTAATTTAGGTATGCATATGCTCATTGCTCTTATAGAAATACAAATTTTATATCTTGTGACTTTATTGTAGTCATTTAATCTAGGATTTTTGTAGAATTTCTGGAATGTTCTATATAAACCATTATGTCATGTGCAAATGGGAATAATTCCTACTTCTTCCTTTCTGATAAATATGCCATTTACTTCCTTTTCTCCTAATTGATGCATTGTCTGTAACTTCTACTGCTATGTTAGGTAAGAATCTGTAGTCACGTGCAGAACATGATCAAGAGCGTTACACTGGGCTTCCATTACTAGAGGAAGTCTGTGTACACTCATTTCCCCATCAACATTCTTATTCAGGAGGATGGGTCTCTTGTTGAGATCCAAAATTTCTCGGTGTGAAAAACATATCTAGACAGTTCAAACAAGATCAGATGTTGCTTGTTCAGTATCCCAAGCCCAGAAAGAAGAATTGATCCTTAAAGGCAATGCTATTGAACTTGTTTCAAATTCAGCTTAATTGCTACAGCAAGCCACAGCAGTTAAAAATAAGGATATGAAAAATTCTTGGATGGTATATATGTCTCTGAAAAGGTAACAGTTCACAGGCTGATGAGTAAGATTTGAGGTTCTCCAGCTATAGTAATGAGCTGACTGTTTTCTAAGGCCATTATGTGATATTTTAAATATAATAAGAAAAGATGAGAATGAATGAAAAAAAAACAGAAAGAAAAAGAAAGGTACAAGCAGACACCATAGTTAAATTTCCAATGTTAGTGGGAAAAGCATTCAGGTTTTCATTATTAAGGATGACGTTAGCTTCATATTTTTCATAGATCTTTTTTATGAATATTTCATAGATTCATATTTTATAGATCTTTCTTTCTTCATGAAAATTGAAGAAATCCCCCATTATTTCTAGTTTTCTGTGAAACTGTATCATGAAGGATGAATTTTGTTCATTTTTTTTTGCATCAATTTATATGGTCATTTTTCTTCTCTAGACTTCTAATCCAAAGGAAATATAGTTGATTATTCTGTCAATTATAAAAACAGACGTGCATTTATAGAATTGTGTCAATATTTGTGGAAGATATTGGTCTGTAGGTTATTTTTTTTAATTGCCTTTCTCTGATTTGTCTCTTGGGTACTATCTCCTTCATAATAAGTGAAAAAATAAATAAATAAAACCTTTGTTTCTGGAAGAGATTTGTTTAGACTATTCTTAAAAACTTCAGTAGAATTCTCCACCTGGTCTAGATACTTTATCTGCAAATTTTAAAATTCCAAATTCAATATTCTCTCCTTTTAGGACACAAATGCCACAAATAATACACCTTTTGCTATAATCCCACTTATCTCCAAGGTTTATTGAATCTACTTATTTTATTTCCAGTACAGTGGGCAAGTTTTATTGTTCTGTCAATTTCACTGAGTCCTTCCTCTGTTTTCTCTATTCGGCATTTAAACTCATCCAGTGAGTTTTAATTTGCTTATGTTTTTAGTTTAAATTTTTTATTTTGTTCTTTATATGTTTTTATTTCTTTCCTTTTGCTGAGATCTTTTGTTTTTGTTTGTTTCAAGCAAGTTTATATTTACTCACCGAACCATTTTTATTATGACTGCTGTAAAGCCATGGCCAGATCATTTTAACATCTGCATCATCAAGCTCTCATCATCTGTGGCTGGCTTTTCTCCTTCAAGTTCATATTTTCCTAATTTTTAGTATGGGAACTGGTTTTACAGTTGAAATATGTACATTTTTGGTGTTGTATTACAACTTTATGCATTTTTTTATAAATCTATTTAAACAGGTCTTATCTGCCACCACTTCTTTTTTTAGAGTTTTATTTTTAATTTCTTATTTCATTTTATTTTATACATTTAATCATGTTATTTAACTTACAAAATGGGTATTTCAACATGTGAACATTTCTCCCTAGTCCAGTTGATAAAACTATAAAGTTATCTTCAACAGATAATATCTTATTTCTTTGTCTCATTAATGCTTTGCCTCTTCATTTTTCTTCTAAATGTCCTTCTTCAGACTCAATTCTTTCACACACATTATATCTGGTATTTACATACACTTATTGTGTTTCTATATTCTTTAGTTAATCAGTTTCAGTCATAGAGTGTGGACATTCAGTACATATTAAGTGGGGACATACAATGTCTCTCCTTCATAGCCTGGATTCTTCACTCAGCAGTAAATCTTCCATATTCTTCCACTTTCTGTCAAAAGTCAGGGTTTGGTTGTTTGTTTGTTTGTTTGTTTTATAGCTGAATAGTTTTCCATAGAGTATATATGCCACAGTTTTCCAATTCATTCATCTGTTCATGGTCAACTGGGTTTGTTCCATGTCTTAGCAATCGTGAATAGTGCCACAATAAACAATGGTGTGCAAGGACTTTTCTGATGAAGAATTCTATCTTTTAGATAGATACCAAGGAGTGGGATTGCTGGATCGTATGATAGTTTTATTTGTAGATTTTTGAGGAATCTCTAAATTGTTCTCCACAGTCAATTTACATTCCCACCAGCAGTGCAAGAGAGTTCCCCTTTCACCACACCCCAGCCAGTATAATTTTTTGTTACTTTCATCTTAGTCATTCTGACTGGAGTTAGGTCCTATCTCATTGTTGATTTGATCTGCATTACCCTTATGATGAGGAACATTGAACATTTTTCCATATGCCTTTTGGCTTTTCGTATGTCATCTTTTTTTTTTTTTAAGTTTCCTTCTTTCTTCTGTGAGTAAGAGAGATAGAGAGACAGGCACAAAAAGACAGCATTCTCAACAGAGTCCCTGGACCATGGCCACACATGTGTTCAGGGTACTCAGGGAAGTCTGCGAACCTGGAACCTTCTCACCGAACATCACATTTTACTGCTGCCCGCCCCCAAGTGGGTTCCCCCTTCCTCTTTCCATCTGAATCCTCCCAACCTTTCAAATCTCAATTCAAATCACTCATTCATTCTTTCAATATATACCTGGACCAAATATTTACTAATAAGATATGTCAAATGTTGGACCAGCGGTTGACATAATGGCTATGTCACTGGACTCCCACGTAGTCATCTGTGGTTCAAGTCCTGGACCTGGTGGCTTAAACTCACACTGGGCTCGTGTACATGCATGCCCCAAGATCTTGAGAGGAGAATGGAGGAGAAGGAATTACAGCATGGCCATCCCCCATGGGGGGTGATTTCTTGCTTTCTATCTCTCCGTCTCT
>NW_006159990.1:2070113-2076934 GCF_000334495.1 Tupaia belangeri chinensis | reverse complement strand
CTTTTCAAAACTCAGTTGACTGTATGTTTGGGAATTTATTTCTGGGGACTCTACTCTGTTCCATTGGTCCACATGTCTGTTTCTGTGCCAGTACCATGCTGTTTTGATTACCACACCTTTGCAGTATTTTTTGGGTCAGGGAATGAGATGCTGCCCACTCCACTCTTCTTGTGCAAAACTGCTTTGGCAATACAGGGTCTTTTATGATTCTAGACAAATTTTATGATTGTATTTTCTGAATCTGTGAAGAATGTGTCTAGTACTTTGACTGGATTGCATTAAATATGTAGATTAATTTGGGTAGAATTGTCACTTTGATTATATTAATTCTTCCAATTCAGGAAGATGGGATGTCCTTCCACTTTTTTGTGTCATTTTCAATTTCTTTTTTTTAGCTTCTCATAGTTTTCCTTGTGGAGGTCTTTAAATTCTTTGGTTAGATTTATCCCTAAGTATCTTATACTTTTTGTATAAGATATGGTAAATGGAATAACTTTTTTCAGTTCTATCTCAGTCTGCCTTTGTTTATATATAGAAATGCTATTGATTTCTGAATGTTGATTTTGTCTCTGCAACTTTACTGTATAGTACTATATTAAAAAGGAGTGAAGAAAGTGGGCATCCTTGTCTTGCACCCGATTATAGTGAAAAAACTTTCATCTTTTCTCCATTGAGGATGATGTTTGCTATGGGTTTTTCATAGACAGCTTTTATTGTGTTGAGAAATGACCCTTCTATGCCAATTTTGCTGAGAGTCTTGATCATGAAGTGATGTTGTATCTTATCAAATGCTTTTTCTGCATCAATTGATATGATCAAGTTTTTTATTAATTAATTAATTAATATATATGTATATTGTTTTCAATTACTTTTCTTCCATACATTCAATCACATGAGTATATGTCTTACAAAGTGGATATTTTACTAGGTCAACATTATTCCCTAGTACAGTTAATAAAACTACAAATTATCTTCAACAGATAATACCACACCTCTTTGTGCCATTAATGATTTGCCTCCGTATCTCCCCCAAATGTCCTTCCTCAAACCTTCCTCTTTTTTTTTTAAGAATACTGAATTAAGTAGTTTATTAGTTAAACCATTTGCAAATACTCTTTATTTTTTATTATCATCATAATCTTCTTTATATCAAACTTTCCTCTTTGATCACATGGTTTTTATCTTTCTTCCTGTTAATATGGTGTATTACATTTATGGTTTTGCATATGTTGAACCAGCCTTGCCTTCCTGGAATAAAGCCTACCTGATCGTGATCTATAATCTTTTTTTAAAAGTTGTTGGATATGATTTGCTAGTATCTTGTTGAGAATCTTTGCATCTATTATCATCAGATATATTGACTTATAATTTTCCTTCCTTGTCCTATTCTTATCTATTTTAAGAATAAGGGTGATAGAGGCTTCATAGAATGAATTAGGGTGAAATTCACTGTTTTGGATCTTTAGAAATAACATGAGCAGAATGGGGGTTAACTCTTTTGGAAATTCTTGTAGAATTCAGAGGTTAAGCCATCAGGGTCAGGACTTTTCTTTTTTGAGAGGTTATTTATTACTGATTCAATCTCATGGCTTGTTATGAGCATCTTCAGACTTTCTATATCTTCCTTGTTCAATCTTGGTAAATTATATGTGTCCAGGAATTTCTCCATCTCATCCAGATTGTCTTATTTCTTGCCATATAGTTGTTCATAGTATCCTCTAATGTTTTGTATTTCTACTATGTCTGTTGTTATATTGCCTGCTTCATTGCAGATTTGATTTACCTGGTTCCTTTCTCTCTTCTTAATTAGTCTCGCTTGTGGTGTATCAATTATGTTCATCTTTTCAGAGAACCAGCTTTTACTTTCATTTGTTTTCTGTATAGTATGTTTATTTTCTATTTCATTTATTTCTGCTCATATCTTTATTATTTTCTTTCTCCTTGAGTTTTTTGGATTTGTTTTTTTTGCTGTTGCTTTTCAATTCTTTATGGAACAATGTTAGATGATCCATTCTCCTTCCTTCAGTCTTCTTATGTGCACTAATTGCTATGAACTTCCCTCTTATGATTGCTTTAGCAGTGTCCCAAAGATTATGGAAACTCATGTCTTCATTGTCATTGGCTTCCATGAATCTTTTGATTTCAGTCTTTATGGAACACTTCATATTTCCAGATGGCAGTGGAGATGTTAGTTACCAATTTCTGATAACACCCAAAGGGCTCCTTGTTATTTCTGGGCAGGGATAAGAGTTGCAAGTTTTGACCAGGTCTGTACAGACAGGACCTTAACAAGCAAGAATGCTTGTGTTCTAGTTAATTTTGCGTGGTGATTAAAATCCTAACTCTGCATTATATTTCTTGTGATAAAAACCAGTTCGAAATTGGGACTAGCAGATGTGTAGTCGTTCTGTTGCTTTTTTTTTTGGAGAGATTTTTTTCGCTATAGGGCACGTGTGCTCGCCAGACAGACAAAGAGAGACAGAGAGACAGAGAGCGAGAAATCATCCCCCAGGGGGGATGGTCACGCCGCAATCCCTTCTCCTCCATTCTCCTCTCGGGATCTTGGACACGCATGCACACGCGCCCGGCGTGAGTTTTAAGCCACCAGGTCCGGGACGCGAACTGCAGTCGACTACGTGGGAGTCCAGCGACATAGCCATTACACGAACTGCTGGTTCCCTCGTTCAGTTGCTTTATCCCCACATAGTCAACGGCAGTTCAAATCCCGAACTCAGTGGCTTAAACTCACACCGTGTACATGTGCATGTGTGCCCAATATCCTGAGAGGAGAATGGAGGACAAAGGATTGTGATATGGCCATCTTCAAAAGGGGTGATTTCTCACTTTTTGCCCCTGGTTAACACATGTGCCCTATAACAAAAATCTCTCTAAAAACTAAAACAAAACCAAAAACAAACAAACTAAAAACCAGCAATGAGTGTGTGTACATGCTTGCCCAAAATCCCAAGGGGAGAATGGAAGAGAAGGGATTGAAACATGGTCAATTCCTCATAGGATGATTTCTCACTTTCTTTCTTTCTTTCTTCTTCTTCCTTCTTCTTTCGTTCTTCCTTTCTTCCTTTTCTTTTCTTTCTTCCTTTTCTTTTCTTTTCTTTCTTTCTTTCTTCTTTCTTTCTTTCTTTCTTCTTTCTTTCTTTCTTTTTTTCTTTCATCTTTCTTTCTTTCATCTTTCTTTCTAGTTCTCTTTCTTTTCCTCTCTCTATTTTCCTCTGTCTTTGACAAGCACATTCACTCTCTATAGCAAACAAAACAAAAACAAAAAATCTGTCTTCTTAAGCCATCCCTTTCTTGGTCCTTTGGCTAGCCCCTTTTTTTGGTTCTTTTGTTTTGTGCTTGTTGGTGTTCTGGGCTGCTGGCTTTTTCAGAATAAAATCTGGCATAGATAATATAAAAAAAAAATCCAAGAAGGCGTAGCTATGTCACTCCTCAATTCTGAGATCCTTAGACTTCTGTTTTCTTCTCTTCAACTTTAGAGTATTCTCAAATTTGTATTTTATACAGTGTCCATGGATTTTCAGTGATATTTAGTGGAAAGGATAGGGAGGAATTTGTCTCAGCTTTTCAAAAGTGAAAATCTCTACATTAGCTTTCTAAATTATTTTTTACAATGCATTGTAGAATAATATCTTTTCAAAGTTATTTTTTAAGTTTGTCTTATTTGTATTGCAAACAATTTGATATTATAGTTGTTCTTAAAATGGCATATTTCTTTGTGCATTTCAAGTATTTCATTTCAGATGTTAGAAAAACATCATTAGTTTATATAGACTATTTCATAGACTATATATTTACTAAAGAGATTTCAATTGAGATTACTTAAATAAATTTTTCTTATTCTATGATTACCCTATTATAAAATATAGTAGATACATCTCTAGGGCCAGCCTTATGGCACAGTGTTTAAGCATTTTGCATATGGAGACATATCACACATAGCAAGCCATGGTTCAATTCTTGATCCTTTCAGCTTCAAAACATGCTGGGAACATGTGCATGTTTGCCCAAAATCCTGACAAGAAAGAGAAATGGAGAAGGAACTGTAACACCAGAGGTGCATGCTATCTCTCTCTCTCCCTCTCTCTCTTTCTGTTCTTGGCAAGGGCACACATCCTTTGAAAATAAAAATAAATGAATAAATAAATAAATCTCTAGAAGATGAAATTTCATATTTTTGAGAAATAAATAAATATGAGGTAAAATGTACAAATGTTAGAATTAGAAATAATTTTATTTGTATTAATCTTCTGTAGTTTTCATTTTGTCATGTCTTTATCTGTTTTGTAAATAAGGATGTGGGAGGCTTCATAAAATGAATTTGGGAGGTTTCCTTCCTTTTGTTTATTATTTATTTATCTATCAATTTATTTATTCTAAGAGGGTTTTATTTTTTCCCTATAGGGCACATACACTCATCAGAAAGATAGTGAGACAGAGAGACAGAACGTGAGACATCACCCCCCCGGGGGGATGGCCATATCACAATCCTTTGTCCTCCATTCTCCTCTCAGGATATTGGGCACACATGCATACACACCCAGCATGAGTTTAAGCCACCAGGTCCAGTATTTGAACCACAGCCAATTACATGGGAGTCTAGCAACATAGTCATTACACCAACTCCTAGTCCCCCAGTTTCCTTCCTTTTGGATCTTTAGGAATAACTTGAATAGAAAGGGTGTTAACTCTTCCTTAAAAGTTTTGTAGAATTCTGAAATGAAGCCATCAGGACCTGGGCTTTTCTTTGTTAGGCGTTTATTTATTACTAATTCAATCTCAAGACTTGATACAGGTCTATTTCAGGCTGTCTATGTCCTCCTGATTCAGTCTCGGTAGGTTACATGCATCCAGGAATTTGTCCATCTCCTCTAAGTTCTCCTGTATGTTGGCATATAATAGTTCTTAGTATCATCTAATGACATTTTGTATTTCTATTGTGTCTGTTGTAATATTGCCTAGTTCTTCACATATTTATCTGGTTTCTTTTCTTTCTTTTCTTTTTCTTTTTTTTTTTTTTTTTTTTTGGAGGGTTTTTCCCATTTTGGGTGTTGTCCTCTTCAAAAAACAAAATATGGTATGTGTACTCATCAGAAAGACAGAGAGAAACAGAGAGACAGAAAGTGAGAAATCACCCCACAGGGGGAAGGCATTCTCCTCTTGGGATCTTGGGCATGCATGCTCACACGCTTGGCATGAGTTTAAGCCACCAGGTTCAGGACTCAAACTGTGGTCTACTACATGGGAGTCCAGCAACATAGCCATTACGCCGTCTGCTGGTCCCAATCTGGTTTCTTTCTTTCTCAGTCTAGCTAATGGTGGGCTGACCTTGTTAATCTTTTCAAAGTATCAGCTTTTGCTTTTATTTATTTTTTTGTATGGTTCATTTATTTTCTATTGCATTTATTTCTTCTCAAATCTTTTTTTATTTATTTTCTTCTGGCATTTGTTGTTGTTGTTGATTTTCCAATTTCCTGATGCATTATGTTAGGTTGGCTATTTGCCACCTTTCCATATTTTTCTTATGTGCCCTAGTTGCTACGAATTTCCCCCTTATGATTGCTTTTGCAGTGTCCCATAGATTATGAAAATTCATATACTCATTATCATTGTTTTCATAAATCTTTTTATTTCAGATTTAATTTCTTCAGTTGTTGAGAAGTCATTTAGGAAAAGGATGCTATGTTTCCATATATTTGTGTATTTTTGAGGATTTTTCCTGAAATTAATATCAAGTTTAATATCATCATGGTCAGAGAAGATGTTGGACATAGTTCCTATGTCTTTGAATCTTAAAGGCTTGACTTGTGCCCTATCATATGGCCAATCTTTGAAAACATAAGAAAAATGTATTTTTTTGTGGTCTTAGGATGGAAAGTTCTACAGATATCTTTCAAGTTCTTTTGATTTACAGCATTGTTTAGATCCTGTATCTCTCTGCTTATTTTTTGTCTAGAATACCTGTCTAAAGTAGTTAATGTGGTGTTGAGATCCCTAATATTTACAGTAATTATAGTGTTGCAACCTATCTCTCCTTTTTGCTCTAGCAGTCTTTCCTTCACGTGTTTAGGTGTTCCTGAGTTGGGATCTTAGATATTTATAAGTGTTATGCCTTCTTGATGAATTAGCCCTTTGACTACTATATAATGGCCATGTTTCTTACAGTTTTTGTCTCAAAGCTTATTTTTTCTGCACTCAATATTGCGACTCCAGCCCTTTTTTTATTTCCATTTGCGTGGTATACTTTTTTCCAACTGTTCACTTTAAGTCTATGTATGTCTTTGTCCATAAGGTGCATTTCTTGTGGCCAACAGTTAGATGTCTCAAAACTTATTTTTTCTGCACTCAATATTGCGACACCAGCCCTTTTTTATTTCCATTTGCATGGTATACTTTTTTCCAGCTGTTCACTTTAAGTCTATGTATGTCTTTGTCCATAAGGTGCATTTCTTGTGGCCAACAGATAGAAGATTTCTGTTTTATTTTTTTTTTAATCTATTCAGCCACTCTGTGTCTCTTGATTGGTGAATTTAATTTATTAACATTCAATGTTATAATCAATAATTGGACATGTTCCTATTACTAAGTAAGCAATTTTCTTAGTTGTTTTTTGTTCTCTTATAACTGTCTATCTGACTTTAGATTTCCTTGTATAACATTTCCTTCAGAACTTCCTGAAGAGCTCTGGGGCTGGCAAATTCTTTTAGGTTTTGTTTATCTGAGAATGATTTTTTCTTTCTTTCCCAATATGAAGGAAAATCTTGCTGGGTTGAATTTGTTTTTCATTTAACACATTGACTATATTT
>NW_006159990.1:2055720-2070094 GCF_000334495.1 Tupaia belangeri chinensis | reverse complement strand
TCTTTCCTTGCCTGCGCTGTTTCTGAGAAGAGGTCTGATGTTAACCTGATGGGACAGCCTTTGCAAGTAGACTTTGTAAGTAGCCTTTGTTTCTTTCTTCCCTTTTTAGTATCTTATCTTTGTGATTTTGGCTAATCTGGCTATGATGTGTCTTGGAGACGATCTCTTTGGATTGATTCTACTTGGGGTCCTTTGTATTTCTTGGGTTTGGATCTTTACATGCCTCTCCAAGTTTGGAAAGTTTTCTTCCAGGATTTCATGGAATAAATGACTAATGCTCTTGTTATGTGCTTCATCTCCTGGGATACAATTTATCTGGATATTTGGGCACTTAATGGTATCTAGTATTTCTCGTACGTTGTCCTCATTTTTCTTGGTTATTTTCTCAGTCTCTGATAATTTTTTCTAGATCAGAGGTCAGAGGTTTTGTCTTCAACATTTGAAATTTGATCTTCTGAATGATCTAATCTGATTTTAATACTTTTAAGGGACAATTTAATTTCCTATATCACAGTCTTCATCTCTAACAATTCTTTTTTATTTTTTTTATAGCATCTATTTCTTCTTTCACATCATGAAATTACTTACTCAGTTCTGGAACTCATTGTTTCTTTTCTCTTGCATCTCATTTAGTTTTGTCACTATAAATATTCTGAATTTTTGATCTGACAGTCCCATGAGTTTTATTGTGTTGTCTTTGGATGATGAGGAATTGATGTTTTCCCTTGTGGGAGAGATATTTTGTTGGTTGTTCATATTTCTTGTCCTCTGCAATGGTTCTAGTCATCTGGTGATTTATACATTTCTTCCTCAGTTCTTTGAGTTAATTCAGAGTGTTCAAAGGTGTCCAGGAGTAGGTTATTGGCGATCTCTCTGCTCTTCTACCTCCCTGATGCTCACCAGCAACCTACATTGTTGTCACTGGACTTGGATGATTCAAAGTCCTCCTAGTTTCTAGAGAACAGGTGTGTCAGACTGAGTGACTGAACTTTAATTGAGGAAGACAGAAAGAATTGGGCAGCACGTGTTGCACACCACATGCTTCAGAAAACTCTGTGGTCTTAAAATTCAGAGACATTTTGGCAAGCGATGAGCCACAGACTTTCTGTACCTCAGTCTCCCCTCAAGCTCTTGAGAGTTCAAAGGTGAGTGGGAGAGGGAATGAGTCAGGGGTCTTAGCCAGGTGTCTCTGCCAGGTGCTTGGGTCCTCCACCAAATGTTCAGTTCTTGATGAGAAGGTAGCAAGCCTAAAGGTCTCTGGAGACCAGACTTAGGACGCCCTGCACACAGGCAGATGGGGCAAGTGTGGGTGGCCAGGATGGTGGGTGATAAAGTCCAAAAGTTACAAAGTGGCTCCCAGGCCCTGAGCACTGACTCATCCCAAAGCCTACCCAGACCGGGCTCAAGACTCTGAGGGGGCAGACAGTGAAGGTGGCTGGGATGGTGGGCAGTGGGGTCCAAAAGTTCCAAAGTTGTTCCCAAGCCCTGAACATGGACTCACCCCAAAGGCCTGCCCAAAATAGGCTCAAGACTCCCAGCTGGCGGGTGGACAGGATGAGCACAGGCGGCTGTAAGCACTTTTATGATGCTATAATTTAAAAAAATTTAACTAAAAAATTACAGATTGCTTCTACATGGTAAGCATTACATTTATAGAGTATATATAAATATGAAGGATTCCTAGGCTTAGTCTGCAAAGTCCTCTCACCTCATCTGTAACCATTCTCTGAATTTTCTGAAAGGACTTAATGAACGCCTGTGTTTTGCTCAGTTTCTCAGCTTTAGCAAGTCTACAGGTGTGCAGAGTCACAGAAACAGCTAAAAAAAATGTTAGATCTACCACTGGTTACACAACTGTCCTTGTTTATCATGGATCTTCATCCTTCTTTCCATTACTTGAAGTCTAATCATAGCAGCCCACCCACACCCTCACCTCCTTGAAAAGAAGTGTCTGTCTCCAGCGGAGTCACACATACTTCAAAACTTCTTGAGGCTCTTGGCAAGGAGGGGCATATATTTAATGTTACAGGAATTTTTTTCTTTTTTTGCATCTTTTCTCCATGTTTGATTCTCCAAAGACTACTTTGCCCTCTCTGTGCACATTTTTCAACAATTTTCATCAATGGGGTCAGTTCTATTACATATTTCCTATGTAAATAAATGGAATGAATATTCTACAATCCTTAGCATAATTGATAGGTTAAAAATTATTAGGAAAAGTCAGACCACATAATTATTCTATTTAACTCTTATGATAATGTTCAATAAAATATTTTATATTAATTAAATAAATTAATATAACTTTTTGAGTATGAAATTGAATAATATTTTATAAAACAAAGGTTAATTAAAGTGTCAGGAAAAATGCATTTAACCCTAATATTCCATATTAAATTACTTTTACAGAAAACAAGATTTTAAGAGGAGTATGTCCTGTTTCTAAATTCTCTTTTATAATTATCTCCTTTTTTCATTAGTATATATTTATGCATGATTACCAATATAAGTTGATGCAAGAAAGAGGTCAGTTGGACATTTATAAGCCTACTTTGTTCTCCATCCCCTCCACTCCTTCTTGAAAAGGGACTAAGTAGCAATTCATTCAACTCTCCAGGGCGGAGTGAGTTAGAAGTTTATTTAACATAAGCTAATTTTTTTCCTAAGCCAGTGACCCACTGGCATGAAGCTGAACTGTGCTCTCTTTGCCTGAGGACACATGGAAATAGTATGACACTGGCACCCTGCCAAGGGAGGAGAAGTCACTAAATGTGAACGGAAGAAGCTTTATAAAAGAAACTGTTTAACTGAAACAAAACTGAAGTTTTGGACTGTAGTTGTAGTCAAAAAACACTGATTTTCATTTTTTTTCTTTTGATTGAGAGGTTTTTGTTATAGGGCACATATGCTTACCAGAAATACAGAGAAAGACAAGAGAGACAAAAAGCGAGAAATCCCCCCTCCCGCCGGGGGCATGGCCATGCCACAGTCCCTTCTCCTTCATTCTCCTTTCAGGATCTTGGGCACACACACAGACACGCCTAGCATGAGTTTAAGTCGCAGATTCTGGGACTCAAACGGTGATCAAGTACATGGGAGTCCAGCAACATAGCCATTATGTCAACTGCTAGTCCCTGATTTTGATTATTGAGGGATGATATCAAAATAAAATTTAACAGTAAGTACTAACTTAATTGCAGAGTCATAAGCAAAGGACTTAGAATCATTAAACATTGTAACATACTGGCATCAACAAGAAGTTTAGCCTATGAGCACAATGGAATATAATCTATATACAGATTCCATAACTATTTAAAAAAAAGAAAAACTACTGATTTCAATATTTGTGTTGTCTATGGCTCAGACATTAAAAATTCACTTGCTTATCTTTCTGACTTAGTGGTTCCATAAAAGTTTTATATCCAATCCTTTTATGTTTTAAGTTATTAGTTGTGACACTATAGCCATAGCCAAAGAACAATCCAAACTAGGTTGAAAGTATGAAACATGTTACAATGTTAGTGTTATTCTAAATCTGTCTTTATACATGTTTTTATAAATTCATTTATTTACATCCATATACTGTGTTTCTATATCTTTTAGTCAATCAGTTTCAGTCGTAAATACCAGATATAGTATGTATGAAAGAGTAGGGTCTGAGGAAGGACATTTTAAAAAAAATAGGGAGGCAAAGCATCAATGGGACAAAGATATGTGGTACTTACTATCTGTTGGAGATATTTTATAGTTTTTATCAACTGGACTAGAGAGAAATGTTCACCTGTTCAAATATCATTTTGTAAGCTAAATAATGTGGCTGAATGTATAAAAGAAAATGAAATAAAAAAATGTGAAAAAAGAAGTGAAAAAAAAATCACTATTTATTCTATCATATCTTCCTCTTCCACACTCTCCAAACAATTTTTCCCTTGTAACTTCATACTTCATAGAGACACAACACAATCGTATCTAATTTTTCCACTAGTTAACCAAAATAAAATGAACACCAAGTGCCCAAGACTGTTATTTCATATGAAGCCAAAATGATAGGACCTTGATTTCAAATTACATCCAAACTTAATAGGATAAACGATTTATACAGAAGTGCAAAAGTCTGCAGTTCGAGTCCTAGACCTGGCAGCTTGCTTTCTCACTCCCCCGCCACCCCCCCCACCCATTGGCCCTCTCTGATAAAATTAGAATAAATAAATAAATGAATAAAGTTAAATAAAATAATTATTTAAAAATGAAAAAAAGTGCAAAAATCACCAGGAAGTTGTACAATCAAATGCCAGACCTTAGGGTGCCACCCTGAATTACATGATCACTCCATAAAAGGAAATGTTTGCATAAGATATAAGCCCATGGCACAGCTCTGTGGATGCCATTTAATGATGCTACATATTTGATATCTTCATAATTCCTAAATTTATCCCATCTCTTTTTTGAGTTTTGTCTTTTGTGCAATCCATCCTGCCTCCATGTCCTATTGTTTTTTTTCTGAAGATAGAGCACAAAAAGGAATATTAAACAATCCTCAAAGTCAGGAAATGTATTTGGAGAATGGCCTATTGAAATCACGCCAGGCCCTGCACTAACCGTGTTACTCGCATTATCACTTTTAATCATTAACATCTCCATATGAGTTATGGTACTTATTACACTCTTTTGATAAAAGAGTGAACTGAAGTTAAGGAATTGTCTTAAGATCACAAATGATGAGTATATAAAGTGTTCTGACACTAGGAACATGCTTAGCTTCTTCAAACAGAAAGCCCCATTCAAATTGCTAAAGCTGAGCTGGGGATGAGAAAAGGAAATGGAAACTTATCAGGAAAGTGTATGAATCTGCTGTGGAAATGTCTCAATATGCGAAAATTCACAGGTGACCCAGTTCTAATTTATGACAAAGAACGACTTTACTAAGAGCACTTCCTCCAGAAAATAAGGTGCTCTTAGTCTTAACTGTTTGAAATTAAAATTTACCAACCAACACCTAGCATCAATATAAACTAAAACAAAACCAAGAAATGTATCTTTCTGCTGAATAATTTGTTTTTCCTTTTTTTTTAACTATCCTTTCACATAATACTAATTTTTTGCTATGAGTTATGGCTAGCAAGTTAATATAGGTCTAAATTTTAGAATTCTGGGAATATTGCTTTTTGAACCGAGAAATAATACTTGGTGAGTGAAATCGACACCTTGCATTTAAAATGCTATAATGACTTGAGAAGTCTTGTGTTTTATAAATTTTATGAATGTGGGATTGATATTTGGATTCTTCATGGCTTTATTGGCCATATGAATCTTCAGAAATGCTGGCTCCATTAACCATTTGGTCGTAGAGTAAGCTTTGGAAGTGCAGGTGGAGCTCCACCTGTTTCAGTGACAGATGATCCAGGCTGCCGTTGCAGATGAAATCCATCTGGCTTGTACTAGATAGAATAAGACATAAAAGAAGAGCAATTTTCTGTAAACTTTTCTTAGGAAAAATAATGGTAGAAATTTCAAATTAGACTGTCTTAGTCTGTTTTATGCTGCTATACCATGATACCACAGACTGGGTAATTTATGAATAACAAAATGTTATTGGCTTATAGTTAAGAAGCTGGGAAGTTTAATATCAAGGGCTGGTATCTGTTGAAGGCCTTTTTGCTTTGCAAGACTCGTTGGCTAACAGGAGAATTTCAAAATGAGAATCAGAATGTTTTTGTTTTGCTTTGTTATATGCTTAAGTTGTTATATGCTTATTCAAAAATAAACTTAGTGCACTTTCGTGATCTAGTCCAAATACTCTGAAAGTAAAGTCAAAGGGATCTTGAGAGAATAAAGTTTCAAATTCATTGATAATAAGAAAGAATTGTAGGCCCAAGTTGTGGAGCAGAGGTAAAGTAGCTGGATCCACATGGGAAATGTCCTGGGCTCCTATCCTGCAGTCTCCCTGAATACTCTGGATTCATGCATGTGTGCTCAAAATCTGGACTGGCTGACGACGAGTATGAGTCACAGTGTGAAGATCCTGTTGGAGATCTCTCTCTCTCTCCCTGTTGTTACAGCTCTCTCTCTCTATTTCCAATGTAATAAATAAATGCATACATAAAAAAATAATTATAGTGCAAGACTTGGAAAATTGTGGGCATAGACCCTGCAATAATCTGTAATCACCACCCCCAAAAAGAAGTCTCACACTCTTAGTTGATTATGATGTTTGATATTAATCCTCAGCTGTTAATAAGAGACACATAGAAAAGTCAAGGATGCAATGTTATTTGGAAGAAAGTCAAGATGTTTCTGCTTTCTGTTTCTACTCTCTAGCCCTAACGTAATCCATAAAGAAAAGAGATTTCAACTTTTCAAACTCAAGATATTGTATTGGGCTACAACTTCAAAGAGAATGCATTTCAAGAGTATTTTATGTCAGAGTGGCATCATTTTTTTTTTGGAAAGGTTTTTGGTATAGGGTGTGTACACTCACCAGAAAGACAGAAAGTGAGAAATCACCCAAGGGATATGGCCACGCTGCAATCCGTTCTCCTTCATTCTCCTCTCGGGATCTTGGGCATGCACGCCTCGCATGAGTTTAGGCCACTGGGTCCAAGCCTCAAACTGCGGTCAACTACATGGCAGTCCAGCAACATAGCCATTACGCCAACTGCTAGCCCTAAAGGATACACTTAAAACAGGTCTAAGGTAGGGAATTTAGGACAGTTCCACATATGGCATTGGGGAAAACTTGTTTTTTTCTTCTTATTCTTTAAGCAGGTACACATGGTTTGGTCTTATTTTAAACTAGAATTTGAAACCAAGTCTATGGTTTGGAAGAGATGTTAACTGAATATATCTCTCAGCCGATTTTAGTTTCAGCTTATTTGGACTTATCTAGTTGAAGAGTTTTCCTTATCTCTGGCTAGCCCATTAGAGAGAGAAGTCAAGGCAAAAGTCCACTCAGTAAAGTGGCAATTTTGCTTTTTCTGTTATTTTTCTTCAGGAATCCTGTGGGAAAAAATGGTAAATCCTCACTATTTTTACAGTGGGACTCTAATGTCATTTTAAACCTACTTTAATATATCCCACCATGATCTTTCTAGACTGAATAGCTAGCTACTGCTATGTCTTTATAAGTTGTATATCTAAAATGCTGGTTTTCTCTACCCTGGCAGTTCTTATCCTGTTATTACTATTTAATCAAAATCCCATTTAGTTATAGTCAATCTGGTAAAATAAAATAGTTAAAGCAGATTCTCATGAATCTTTGTTTCTAGATATCTGTACATTTAAAATGGTGCTCTGACCTGAGAATTGATTTGAAAATATGTGAGTGAAGTGAATTATTTGATGATCTTAAAGAAGTTATACTGTGTTAAACTATCCATATGACTTCAATTGACCTTATAAAAATGTAATTACTACAATATATATGCATATCAAATATTCATTACTCTTGATTCTTTCAAGATCAAAACTATGGCCCCATGAAAAACAAAACTTCAGATGTTTAAGACTACATTTATTTTGGACTTTGTAGCAAATCCTTTTTTTCTTCTCTTTATTGCCTATACTACTGTCTATTTCTATACACATATGAGTTGTTCTCAAAATGTTTATGTGCATGGGACACCAACAATATGAATATTCTCTCAAGGTGACTTAATGTAGCTGATAAAGGTTTTGTTATCCAACCATTATTTACAAATGCAGAAATCAGTTGCGTACTTTACAGAGTGAATCTTTTTTGTATACATGCATATTTCTCTTCAATTACGCTAATACATCAATTTGAATTTTTATTTAAAATAAAAAACATAGTTTATAATTATAAGAAATAAGAATTTTTTTTTGGAGAGGGTTTTGCTATAGGGTGTGTGCCCTCACCAGAAAGACACAGAGAGACAGAGAAAGAAAGCAAGAAATCACCCCCAGGGGAGATGGCCATGCCACAATCCCTTCTCCATTCTCCTCTGGGGATCTTGGGCATGCACACACACGGGCCCGGCATGAATTTAAGCCACCAGGTCTAGGACTCGAAACGTAGTCGACTACACAGGAGTTCAACGACATAGCCAGTACTCCAACTGCTGGTACCAGAAATAAGATATTATTTGAGAAGTTTCAGACCCTATTGAGGGAAAAAAGGATGTTTTACTGTTTATTTTTGTATTAATATACTGTAGAGATTTATTACCATTTTTCAGAACCAAATGCACTTTCAATAAACAAAATTTTTGAAGAATGACTTCTAAGATTAGATCTCTAGTGGGTACAAATAGTATTTATTATTATTAATGTCAATATGATAAAATAAAAATAATTTGGATTTTAGAATCAGAAAGATGTAAAGTACAATCTTAGTCCTATCACTCCCTAACTGCTGGATATCGGAAAATTGCTTTACCTCTCTGAATTTTATTTCCTTCATCTGTAAAATGGGATTAATACTTAAAACTTACATGGATTCTGAGACAATTATATTTGGAACACCTGGTACTATCATAATAAACAGTAGTTTACTCCCTATTTTACATAATTCTCTATAATATTTTTTTACATTTTACAAAAAGTGTTAATATAATTATATAAGCATTCATCACATCATTATATTTAGTATTTAATGCAATCTTAGACTATTGGTATCAAAGGTGTTATTATCGTCTCTGTGTACTGTATGAATAGAACATTAAGGTAGTATGTGTAATTATTAAGAACATGAACCCTGGAGCCAAATCACAATTATTTAAATTGCAACTCCCACTCACACAAGCTGTGTGTATTTGGACTAGTTACTTACATTCAATGTGCTTGACTTCTGTTTTCTGTAAAGTTGGGACAATGAAAATACAAAAATATTGTAGATAAAATCTTAAAAGAATCACTGCTACAAAGTAAGACCAAAGTAAGTTATAGCTATTCATTTTAGAATGTTGTGTAAGATCAGATAGTTGAGTGAGGGGAGATTTCTACCCAGGATTTTGTATTTTAAGTTCAAGCTGTTTTTCCTCCCCTAATGTCATACTGTAGTTGGCATTTTACCTGAACAAATTCCTAAATGGGTGTATAATAAGGATGTTATGATATTGGCACATGCTTACATGAAACAGAACATTCAATAACTATTTTTCTTACCAGAGGAGTTGATCATATCACAGCTCCAAAGGCTCAGCAGAGGCTCCAGCCTGAGTTAAGATCATTGATTCTCAAATGTATTTCCTCCAAAGTCATTGACACTGACTGAATGCCCACTAGCTTCTGCCTGAGTCATTTGTTAGATGATAGCTGTAGACACAGGATCACTGGCTATAAATCCCAGCTGGAATCCACTGTATTGATATTCTAGGGTGCCAGTGTAAAGGAAAATGTAGTCAATAGTAAAATAAATAATTAATAGTGCATTTCCTTGGCCAAGAAATAAGTCAAGAAGGATTGTCAAAACTAAAAAGTATAAGAGGTTCATTTTTAGAAGTTCTATTTCTGCTTTTATTCTAACACGTTTTTCCCAAAATCCAGGGACAGATAAACAAGATGTGGAATATATACTCAAAGGTACTGAAATAGTTTTAAATTGTATTTAAGTCTCAGATGAAAGTTCATTTTAAAAATACACTTTCGTGAGGTAAAACAAATTTTTTTCTTACTTTTAACAAAGATGTCTATCCATTCGTTGTTTATTTAAAAATCACATTTTCTGAGGACATTAAAGTTCTTCTTTAAGAGTTCTCATGGAACCAGCAGATGGCATAATGTTTATGTCACTGAACTCCCACATAGTTGATTCAGCTTTGAGGCTTGGATCTGGCAGCTTAAAACTCACTCCGGGTGCATGTGCATGCATGCCCAATATTTAGAGAGGAGAATGGAGGAGAAGGGGTTGCAGTGTAGTCATTCCCCTGGGAGATGATTTCTCACTTTCTGTCTCTTTGTCTCTCCTGTGAGTGCATGCATCGTACAGCAAAATTTTCTCAAAAAAAAAAAAAAAAAAAAGAAAGAAAGAAAAAAAGAAAAGCATTCTCATATCATTGCCGATTCTAACCAAACTGTTTTTCAAACTCTTGTCAAAGAATGCACACAGTAAGTCCTTTTAAAGGTCAGATTCTTTGAGCAATGTCAGGAAATGACTTGTCAGAGTGATAAAAACTTCTATTCATCACTGAATTCAGAAGTAGAAAGCTATATCCTAAAAACTATATTAGAAAAGGCATTCTTTTCCAGAGACCATGTAGTATTTGAGATCCACCCAGTCCATTCCATAACCTTCATGATATTTGACATAAATGATTGCAATAGATTGTTTAAGTGTAGAGGTGTGTCCATATGTGAGTTTTGTTGTAAGAGATGAAGATTACAAAGATATCATAGTATAAATTTGAAATATTTTCATTGTGGGAAAAATATTAATACCAAGAGAGTATTTAGGATTTGTTTTATATCAAAAAATAAAAAGCCAGCCAAAAGCTATTTCTTTGAGGAAGATTTGACTGTTCATTTATTTATTTTCATATATAATTTTCATCTTAGTAGAGTAGTTAGAGAACATATGGCTTCCCCGGGTCTAATGTTGACAGACTGAAATCGACCTTAGAATTCTTTCACCCTTTTGATCATTTCTGCAACATGGCAATTCAGTCTCTGCTAGAAACTATAAAACAACAGCTAATAGCAACTACCACATATAGTGTTCATTTGTGCTGAGTACTGTGTTAAGTACTTCAAAATTATACCACTTAAACATCCAATAACCCTATAATGAAGACACTATTAATTCCATTTTTTGAGACAACTGAGAATTCGAGAGTTTATTACCTTGTTTAAGGCCATTAAGCAAGAAGCAATGTTATAAGATATGAGCTCAGATCTCTTTGCCTCCAAAGCATGTATTCTGAAGATCTACCTTATGCTGCTAGAATTTTGTGGTTGTACAGTTTTAGTTCTTACAAAAGTTTTCCTTTTATAGAACTGAGATATATATTCCTATAATTTCAGAGTAAATTTTGTACTTTTTTACTTGCCTTTTAAACACGGTAAGAAAGCAGTTTGATCCCAGGCTGTAATTTGAGAACTATTAAACTAGGGAGCAGCACAGAAAAGGGAAACAGGGAAGTGCCGAAGGAGAAGGGATCTGCCACAGCCCCAGTCATTTAATACTTACAGTATTGCTATTAGATTCAAAATGGTAGTTTTAGAACTCTATCTCACTTTACAGATAAGAAAAATGAGGATTTCAAACTCAACGTGTTGTACCCAGTGCTGAATACTGGTGAGATAAAATGAGAATCTTCAGCATTGAGCTTTGTAATTTAGTCATGAGCAGTCACAAATTTGAAACTCATCAGAAATATTTGAGGAGTTTGTGAAAAGTGCAAATTCCTGGACCTTAGTCTGCACTCAGGGCCCAGATATTCTACCTGTTAATAAATTTTCCTGGTCACGTAGGTACAGGGAATGTGAGGACAACACCCTGAGAATCAGGGCAAATAAATCGGGTGCCAGGGAAACCTCTTATAGAAGGAGCAGAGCCCTACCTGAACATAAGAGCTAGTTGTGGTGCATAAGAAAGGGAAACTAGGACAGATATTTTCTATACCACAAAGCATGCAAAGCAGATACTTACTGTGGAAACAAGAAACACTAGTACACTTGTCAAATGTACCCTCATTGTGTAGATGGGAACTAGATTTATAAAACCAGTGAACACAGACATTCAGATCTAATCCTCACTTGGCAGATGCCAGCTCTTCTTTGGTACAGTTCTGCTCTAAGAAAAGACCTGAAAAGCTATTTCCAGACTATATAAGCATTTCGAGGGTCATCACATAGAAACTTATAACCTATGCCTCCTATTGTATAAATGAGTAATACAATAAAAGAGGGGAGAGACAAAATATGACATAGTTTAAGCTTTTTTTTAATTTCCCACAAATATGCAGTTGCATTCATATTCCTAAATAAGAAATTTACTCTTATCAGTTTTGATTGTTGCTCAATTTGTGTGCCCTTATGTATAGAAATAGTAATGAAAGCAATTGTGTCCATCAAAGTACATATCATAAAATTCCTTTGCTATTCTATTATTTCCCTAAATATGTCATTTAAAAAATCACTCTAAAGAAAGAAAAGAGAATAAAAATTCTATCAAATTTATTTTTATTGAGCACCTTTGGATTTTTAAGGACATGAAAATGAAAAATATGTTTTTATGAGCACCAAAAATAGACTTTGGAACTCTATCATAAGTCATCTCACTACATATAGAAACATTAAATTGGAGTGAAGGTCAAATCAATTCCTATAAGAATGCATATTCTACTTTAACTCCAGGAAAAAATGATGAAACTCTGCAAGCCATTTTCTGTATGCTTTCTATTATAAAAAAATAAGTTCTAAAGTACAAGAATTACTTCTCCAAACTCCTTGTAGACTCTAACAATGAATAAAGCAAAAGGAGCTTCGATGGCTTTTAAAGCGCCCCATGATTGACCTCATTGACATTGAACACACCTTTTTGAAGCCTATTGGCTGACTGTAAGCATAGGAGATACAATGATGTTCTAGCTAAAGGGAGTAACATTTATAAAACTCAAAAAATGCTAGAGTAAGAAAGATCAGAGCATTTGTGAGCAAGATCAAGTACTCCAATGTGTTTGAAGCAGAAGAGTCGGAAGGGGAGAGATACAAGTGTTGAGATTAGAGTTAAGGATGGGCCAGGAGCATATCTATAAGCCACAGTAATATTGGTATTTAGAGCTACTGAAATACTTTAAAAGAGAAAATAGATTAGATATTTAGATTCTATTAAGATCCCTCTGACTACAGTATGGAAAATGAATCAGAGAGGCAGATTTTAAGAAAGATGAATTTGTTGGACTGTGACATTGTTCAAGGCCTGGAATGCTCTTACCTCACACTTTGGGGGGGAAGGCTACCTTTTCTAGCAGGATGTGTTGGTTGTAAAGCTCCCATATTGACAATTTTCTCTTAAAGATCAACTAGCTTGATTTTCTATATTGTATTTACTAAATACTAGGTTATTTCCAATCTATTTATTTACTTTTTTGTCTTCTACTTTAATACAGACATAATGATAAAAATAGACATTTCCAGGGAAAGCTGTTTCTTGAGAGTAACTATTACTGAAAGCCAATAGGAACACTGGTGATTGGAAGAAAGAATGAATGGAGTTAATAGTTCAAATAAGTGTATAGTATGAACTCTCCTAAAGCAGGTAAGATAGACCAAGTTTTAAAGAGTTTTTAAAATAAGGCTGAGGAAAACAAACATAAAGCAGTCAGTTACGTTAAGAAATTAAAAGTAAAAAATTATACATCTAGGGAAAGCTACTTACCAAGACATAATGACAGCCTAATTGTAATGTTAGAAATTTTCATAAAAATGTAATTTTATTGATCATTACAATGTGTGGGGCATTATGCTCAGAACTTTACAATAAAAATATCAAATCATTTCATCTTCATAAACCCCATGGATAAAGTCTCTTCTCTACTATTATTTTACAAATATAAAAACAAACTGGACTTGAGGACTCAATGACACATAAGCAGGAAAGCAAAATAATAAAATGAACTAAAAAAATTTAGATAGGAGTCTAGAAACCTAAGTTATAGTGTCATCTTTGTCACAAATTGGTTGTGCAATTTTATAAAACACAATTAACTGAAATGTAACTTGTTTCACTATCTGCATGTTGAAGCAAAGGAAACTGCTTGGTATTTTAAATCCAAATCAGCCACATTAGACTTACCCTGTCTTCCTTTTGGTCTATTCCCATCACATTTATTTGTAAAGATACTTTGAATAGCATTCACATCTTTTAAGAGAATAAAGATTTAGGTAAAAATCAGATGTGAGTTGGTTATAAAATCTTTATAGGTATTCATGAAAGTGGTACCTAATCAATGACCACACTGACCTTGACTAATCCTAATGTGGTACCATGAATTTTAAATGTAATTTCCTGATAAATTTTTGATTAGTGCAGTCCCTACCTTGTTGTGATACCTGTGCAACAACTAATGGGACACTGAGTGACTTGGGTAGAGGTAGCAAATTTACAATTAGAGTAATAGTCATTATATATGTAGTATTTATTAAATATGAATATTGTGTTAAAATTTATTCATATGGCATTTCATTTAATGATCATAGTAGCATCTTAAGGTATTTTTTTGACATCTTCATTTTACACATAGTGAAACAAAGGCTCTCAGGTAAGTTATTTGTCTACCATCGTTGTTATTGACTGAATTATGTCCCCTCAAGATGCATACATTGAAGCGGTAGCCGCTAGTATGACTGTATTTGTAGAAAAGACCTTTAAAGAAGTAATTAACCTTAAGCGAAGTCATAAGGATGAGCCCCTAATTCA
>NW_006159990.1:2037656-2055424 GCF_000334495.1 Tupaia belangeri chinensis | reverse complement strand
GGACTGGCATCAAGAAGACAAAGACATACCAAAGGTATGCACACAAAGAAGAAAGGTCACGAGAAAACACCCACCAGCAATTCAACCAAAAGGAGCTAAACAGAAAGCAATCCTCTGGCAACCCTGACAGCACCTCAACCTTCTCTTTTAAGCCACCCCGTTTGTAGTATGTTTCTTAATTGCAGCCCTAGCAAACTAATAATAATACAGATAATAAACACTGGAACTATTGGAGTTAAATCAAACCCAACTACATTTCACCTTAAACCTACAGTTCATGCTGAAAGAATAGTTTGACTCTGCATAGTAACAACTCACTGTTTGGTTCAGGAACTATTCAAACTATCTGTGATTCAAATAGAAAAGAATCTCCTTTCCTAAGATCCCTAAGGAAAGCAGCAAAGTAAAAACCAAAATAATTGCAAATGAAAAGGTCTTTTCAATAGTGTTGTAGGTTTATAGATTTAATACACGAGTCATAATTATTTCTTTAATAACTGAATTACAGAAGAAAATACTTAATAGAAAATTAACAATGATTAAGATAGAGAATGAAGAAGAGAATATACAGTGGGTTTGATTTTAGCTTTTTTATATAAAAATATTAAGTATGCCACATATAGTAGAATAAACATTTATTATAAGTAGTTGAATTACCTTGTTTCATTTATTAAAGGAATTTTTCTTAGAAATTAATTTTGCTGTAATTGTACATTATAAGTTTTCAGAAAGCCCCATCAAGGTAAGGATTCTTCTCACAGATCATATCCTAGACACAGAGAATGCAAAGCCAGCTATAATTAAATATATTTTGGATCTAGGAATTAGAGAACAAAAACTATTATTGAAAGACTAAGACCAACAATTCTTTTTCCAGAGAGAATAATATACCAATAAAGCAAATTTTTTATTGTCTGATTCAACTAAATTGTTAAGTTGATGAAAATTGTAGGTCAAATAATTCTTTTGAATCAAATTTTTTTAATATAAACTTTCCTTCAATATCGAGAGGATAGAATTAGCCTGCAAGTATATTTAGCTTGTAATTTTGTCTTCTAGGATTAAAAATCTCTGTCACATGAGACTGACTTAATAGTTTTGATATGTAAGATACTCATAACTTTATTGGATAAACTGGTTAAATTCACACTGATCCAGGAAACAGATTCAGCTTCTATCAATAGGTCAAGCAGTTGGGCTGGCAGACTTGAAACCAGAGGGAGCAGATGGTACAGTTCTAGTCTAAAGACAATCCATTGGAGAAATTTTGCTTACTCAGGGAAAGGTTGGTCTTTTTATTCTATTTGTGTCTCCCTTCAACTGGTTGGGTGAGGCTAACTCACATTAGGGGGACAACCTTCTTTACTATACCAATTCAGATGTTCATCTCATCCAGAAGCATCCTCACGGAAACATTCATAACAACATGTGACCAAATATCCTTGTACATTGTGATCCAAATTTTAAGCAATGTTGCTTAAAATTGATAAAGAGTGCTCCCTTTGACATCACGTGTATAAAAACTGAAACAATATAAAGAAGATTAACATGGTCCCTGAGCCATACTAATGGCATCCAAATTTGTGAAACATTCCATATTTTTGCCAGCAGGTGGCATGGAGGTTAAGGCTCTGGATCCCATATGGCCTATAGCGTAGTTCATGTCCTGGACTGGGTGGCTTGGGAATCACATCAAGTGCATGGGCACAAAGCAAAAGGATTGTGGCATGACCATCCCTCCAAAGAGATGATGTATCATGCAAACATAACTGATTAAAAAAAAAAAAAAACTCACCATCATGACTACAGGGTTGGTCTTATCATTATTAGCAGATGTTAGATGAATTTTTATGGAATATGTAAAGTAGAAATGCTAATTAAATGGCTAAATTCATTTATTTCTGCTATGTTTGAGGAAATAAGATGCATAAGAATTTGATATTGGTGCTGACTGACTGAGAAAATGACTGTAGCCTGCCATAAAGAAGTAAACCACACAGAAGCCAATGTATAGGGCCGTCTTTGGTTTATTTATATATCACCTTGAAATGATCCTTTATCATATTTCCACTTTTACAGACAATTTGCATCCTGACAATAGTGCACCATTTATCACAAATAATATTCAACTTAGTATTGATTGTCTAAGTATTAGATGGATCTTTCATGCCTACTGTGATATACGAAGCATTTGCTATTGTTGAATGTTGGGACAGCTTGCTTTAAAAATTACCTCAGAAGGGGCCAGTAGGTAGTGTGGTAGTTAAGGTGCTGGATTCTTGAATGTTGATCATGGTTTGAGCCCAGTATCCAGTGGCTTAAAAATCACACTGGCTGAGGACCAGCAGGTTTCATGGTAGTTAAGGCACTGGACACTCCCACGTGGCCAACCACGGTTTAAGTCCCAGACCTGGTGGCCTGCTTTCTCACTTTCTCTCTCTCCCCCTCTCTCTGGTCAAATTAAAATATGTGAATAAATAAATAAAATAAAATAAATAATTCTTTTTAAAAAATCATACTGGATGAATGTGTGTGTGTGCACCAAAATCTTAAGAGCAGAATGGAGGAGAAAAGATTGCCATATGGCCATCCCTCTTTGGAAGTAATTTATCACTTTCCCTATTTTTATTACTCTCTGTCTCTCTCCAGTGAGTGCATGCAACTTAAGACAAAAATATTTTTTTCCTCAAAAAGACTACTCAGTCTTCCTAACCAAGGTGAGGCAATGATCAGTACATGCAGCTGTTTTCAGAGAGTTGATCTCTTCCTAGCCACCTCCTAGGTTTTGATCAGGATAAAAGAAGTGAATGAGATATATGAACCTACTTAGAAATTATAGATCTTCCTAGGTAATTCCCGCAATGATGGTTTTGTTTGTTTCACTTTTTTCCTTACCCTTATTAGCAATCTTAGTCCTGTCTTTCGGTATGCTTTCCTAAAAGTGGTATAGAGAAATCAAACTTCATTCTGGTTTGGCCACCTGGCTTCTCTGCACTGACATTGTCAAAAGGACAATGATTACTTAGCTAAATACTCTACTCATTGACTTCCCCTACACTAGCTCATACAAGCTAAACTTAGGAAAATAATGTGTTTCTGTAAGTTTTATAAAAGTTTCTTGGTCCCTCTTTCACCTGAACCTTCAAATCTAAAGGTATAAGTAAAGAATGATTCCAAAAAAGTATGAAGATATAGTTACTGCAGTGGGATGCAGCTTTCTGTGGTAGTGAAGGGTTAACAGTGACTCTGGTACCCATGTAGAAGGGATGGGCATTAATCATATTTGTTTTTTATAATTACTCCTTGAAGTGATTCTGACGAAATGCCTTCTAGTATGTTTGCCCAAAACTATTGTGAGCACGTTAAATTTAATTAACTGTTGAGGCTGCCACTTGCTATCAACAGAGTTAGCCAGAATTTGATTGCCATTCACTGTCAGAGAGTAGTTCTGATTTCCACACTGCCCATGTGAAGTACCTGATATCCTCTAAATTCTTTACTCTTCTAGCAGTTGCTCAGTCAGTCCGTGGCATAGATCAACTCAAGCGACTGACATGACTATCTGGAAGTCCCTCCAATTGTAAGGCCTTTACACTCTTTTTTAATGGACAGTTTGACATTTCTATTTAAACAATAGTGATATTGACATTTTCAGAATAAAATATATTCCATGGTAAGGGGCATTGCTTAAACTTTTGGGGAGAAAGGGATATTTCTTAGAACATTCAGCAGAAGTGCGAGTTTTTAAATTTTTTCACAAGTTTGTTTTTTAAACTGGCATATAAAAATCATATGTATTTATGGGATATGGTCTTATTTTTCAGTACATGAATATGATGCATAATTATCCAATCAGGGTAATTAACAAAATCTTTATCTGAAACACTTATCACCACTTTGCGCTAAGAACATTCAAATTTATCTTAGCTATTTTGAAATATATAATGAATTATTTTTAATTATAGTTACCTTATAGAGCACTAGAATTTGGTCCTCTTATCTAACTATAATTTTGTGTCTATTTATAAACATCTTGCCCTTACTCTCCTTTACATTTCCCATCCACTAGTAATCAGTTGTCTACTCTACTACTTTTTTGGGGGAGGGAGGGGGGATTTTCTCTATAGGGCGCGTGCGCTCGCCAGACAGAGACAGACAGAGAGACAGAAAGCGAGAAATCACCCCCCAGGGGGGATGGTCATGCCGCAATCCCTTCTCCTCCATTCTCCTCTCGGGATCTTGGGCTCACATGCACACGCACCCAGCGTGAGTTTTTAAGCCACTGGGTCCGGGACGTGAACCACGGTCGACTATGTGGGAGTCCAGCGACATAGCTATTACGCTAACTGCTGGTTCCCTACTCTACTACTTTTGAAAAAGTACTTTTTCTTTGTGGGGTACAACATGGATTTTCAAAGCATGCATGCAACATGTGATAATCAAATCAAGGATACTATCATATTTACCATTTTCAACAAAGAGAAATACATTATCATGTGTATTTTCAATTTTTGCTCTACATTTTTGACATAATATATGTATAGTTGTCAAAGTCCCTCTTTACACTGGTTTATTCCAAAACCCATTTGCCTCATCTATATGCATTCCAGTGTCTATTAAATTCTCTTTCAAAACATTTTATTCATAATTATTTTGTTTAATTTGGTACAGGGCACATTTGCTCACGAGAGAGAGAGAGAGATTGAGAGAGAAAGTCAGAAAGCGAGCTGCCAGTTCCAGGAGTTCATCACCTTAATCACCATGCACTGTTGGCCCCTGTTAAATGCTTTTTCCCTGATTCCCTCCTACCTAACCCCCTCCACCAGCCTACTATCAAACAGTCTTTGATATCTACAGTTATCCACTTGACCTCTCTGAGGCCACTGTTTTTAGTTTCCCCATATGAGTGAAAATAGGTCATTTTTATTTCTGTGCTTGGGTTATTTTCATGACTTCATTCTTTATAATGACTGAATAGTTTTCCATTTTGTGTATACTAAATTTTTTTTTATTGATAGACACAAGTTGATTTCACATCTGGGTTATTGTTAACATTGCTGCAATAACAATTAGAGTGTGTGTGTGTGTGTGTGTGTGTGTGTTTCCTTTGGGTATATACTTAGTAGTGGGATTGCTTAACTTAATGGCAGTTCTATTCATAGTTTTTTGAGGAAACTCCATCTCCATCCTCTTTTCCATATGGTTATAGTAGTTTACATTCTTACCAACAGCTAGTTAGACATAATTATTTGAACTAAACTAGGAATTCTAACACTTACCAATGATCCAAGAAATCATATTGGAGGACCTGTCAAACTGTCACTAGACCAATGTACTCTTACATGTGACATATTCTAAGTGACAAATTCAATAAATTTGGTTCACCTCTGTCAGTCAGGATAATTAGAATAGCTGACAGAGTGGTGTACTCCTAGAAAATTTCACCAGAAGCAAAAACTGTAGAAACAAGTATGAGCAATTGTTGGAATAATTTGTTTTGGGACCTCTTACTTTTCTGCATGTCTTAGGAACAAACTTGATTGCTCTTTTTTCCATGCTTGTTTTACAGATATTTGTGTAGCATGCAACCTGGAAAAATAAAACTGGTGCTTATTTCAATGTAAAGAGCAGTTTGGCTCACAATCCTGGAAGTCAGAGATAGTATCTCTCTCTGACAAACACGTGGGACAGGTATGGCACCCATTATGAAAGGTTTATGTTTGTTAAGATGAGGATTCTTTTACTTTAATGCAACCCACTGCATGTGCAGCAATCACCTGACCTACATTGTGTAACAATGAGGAAATGGAGATTTAGGAGATCACTGTAAGAAGAGCTGATACTCTGGCTTCTGCTATTAATATAATAAACTCCTTTGTCTCTGACCAAGAACTCTTTAGACTGTTTTTTTTTTTTTAAAATTGCTTATTAGAGTCTCAGTATATCATCATCCTTCTGCCTCAGCATCTGGAGTAGCTGAAACTATAGATGCATGACACCATTCTTGCTTTTTAGGGTGCTATGGGAATTGAACCTGTGCCTCCCATGTGGTCTGAATAGTAGCATCAATCATCATTTGATACCACAGCTGAGTCGAAAGGCTGACTTTCGAGCTTCCAAGTAGGACAAACTTTCAAATCTTTTGGTGTTCTTTAAACCTCTCTCTTTTCTCAGGGAAGGTTTTAACTTTTCCTTTACCTTTGAAGATTTCCTTTAATTCAAACATCGCTATACATCTATGCAAATATTTTCTTTGTAGTTGTTTTATTTAAACTAATAGTTCAGAAAAATCTTAACAAATATATAACATGCTTAAACTGTTGTTAAGAAAAATACATACTTCTTTTGCCTAATTCCTTTCTCCATAATTATGTAAGATCAAATTTATAAATAAACTTAAATGAAATTTTTGATACTAATATTATATAACTGCTTTTCATTAATTAAATGAAAACAATAGCATTTGTTTTATCTTACCTTCAATTATTTAATGTCTCCTGGCTGCAATTATTTAATGTAAGTTATTTTCAATAATTTAAATGAGATACTTTACTTAGTAGCAAGAATAAACAAATCCATTTAACTTCTGAAGAATTTTGATACACTCTATTATTCAGTATGCAAAATATCACTAAACTTTAATCTTTCAAAATGTGAATTCCATTTTGACAATCTTAGATTTGTAGTTAACTGATGGTACCTAGGTAAGAAAAATATATACACAGCAATTTTCCTCCCATTTCATTTGAAAATATAATGAGAAGACGCATATTACTCATATTTTTACAAATGTACAGGCTATGTAAAGTAACTAGGTTTTTTAAATGAAGTTTGCACTATGAATTTAATCATGACATTAATCTGAGCAGACCAGTTCTGTTTAACACGCATGGAAAATACACCATAAATTCTAAAATACTTGTGCTTTTATTGTGGAAAATTTACATTTTTATATCTTCAGATATCTTAGCTCTCAGCTCTTTATTTTTAGTATTTTAAGAACGTCCTATTTTGTAAAAACAGATACTCTCCATGCATCTTACCATACACTGAAATTATTCCAATTAGATAGTTTTAATCACAGATATAATCATGAAACAGATTTTGCATGTTCAGATGCATAGTCTATTTTCTGCGTGAATCTTCTGCATTTACTACATGTCCTTCCCTTTCTATTCTGTGTTCATCTGGCCTTATTACAAACAAAAACTATTGGAAACTTTCACTCATATGGAGACATAAGCTTCTCTTCCTAACAACTTTCATTTAAAAAAATAATCTATTTGACCATTTTTAAAGAGAGATTATGCAAAATCTTTGAAAAATTCTTTGAAAAATAGAATTGCATTTTCTAATTCTTCACCTACTGCATTATGTAAATTCTCTTGTGATATGTTCTTTTTCAGCCTTCGTTTAAGATACTCAGTAGGTTTCATGAAAATAGAAGACTAAATGTTTTTCTTACATAATCATCTTTAATCAAAAGTTGCTCCAGAGTTTTAGAAGGAATGTTTAATCCTTTTTGGAGGTTGAAGAGTTGAATAATTTTTGAAATCATATGGATAGCCATGAAAATAAAACTTTATCTTTAAAAAAGCCTCTACCAAATAATCTTAATCACTGGAAAATGGTGACCACACCAACAATTTTTCTTTAAGAGTCAAGAGGATATGATTTCAACTACCATGTTGCCTTGTCCTTGTTAACTATTTCAAGAAGCACAGCTAAGAAATAATTTTAAAATACTTTAAGGAAGAGATGGTAGAAAAAGAACTAAAATTCTCTGTGGAGCAAGAATATCCACTACTAAAAAGTAGGAAATTTTCTTTCATAATTTTTTCCAGATTGGTTTACTATATAATTTAAACTGACAGTATTACTTTCTTTTCTCAAAAGGTATGTTCAATGAGTTCTAAAAGACAATTTAGGCAATATTTGAAATGTGCTGAAATTTCATTGATATTATTTCTTCATGATTCTAATACTTCTCATAAGTAAGCTTTTGCACTTTCTGTTTCTGTGTAGAATTCTATGACTAGGAAAAATGTTTAAAAGGTACTTTCATGGTGTGGACATAGGGAGACACAAATAATAATATCCTAATGAAAACCTTTCTGTAGTAAACCATGTTCTATACAAATAGTTATTATAAATTTTATCAACTATTATAATTAAAAGAAAAAATCAGGTCTTAAAAATAATTAAATAGCTTCATAAAATCAATTGCATTAGCAATAAAAACAAAACAGCTATTAATTTTCTGCTGATATTTCAAGCTTCTTTAAATGTACAATGTGAATCTGTTTGCACCTTGGCAGATGGTCCCTCAGGCAGTAAACATAGGGAAAACACATTTATAAAGAAATTTTCAAAACAAAAATATATCAGGAGCAGAATTTTATGTTTTCTTTTAATAAAATCATGACTTTTGCCAATAAATATTGCAAGGTTCTGGTCATAATCAGAACTTGAAATTAAATGAATATTGAAACTCCAATCTAAATTTTAAAAATTAACTCACATAAATAAAAACCTGCTCTGTAGTTTCTGAGAGATACTTCACCTTTTAGAAAAAAGCGATAAATTTCTATTCCTTACAGCACTTTTTATTTTAAAAAAAACGTGTTAATAAAACACAAATATAATATTACCATTCCAACCCACAATAGCAGTAGGACTTCACATGAACCAATGTAACTTTTAGTGAGGAGAATGTACTTGGTGTACATACAATGTAATAAAATCTTCACTGTTGCTCATAGGTCACTTTTCAGGTATTGCCGAGTTTGCCTTCAATGAGCATCCAGAACTCTCCATTTCAGTGGTGTCCTTCTTTTCCTTTTGTATTATTTCAATCCTGCTGGTGCATAGTCTTTCTCTTTTTAATGAAAAAAAAAATGTAATTGAGAGTTCTTGTTTATATGTAATCAGTGTACATCTGTATAGGGTACATTATGGTTTCTGAAATTATACTTATGGTATACAATAATCAAATCAAGGGTAGAGATATATTCATCTTCTTCAGTACTGGAAATTGCAATATGTTGTACATATTTGATAACAATCATGCTAGTTTTATTATTCTTTGAAAGCATATATTGAATTGTCAATTACAATTTTTACTCTGCTATGGTACATCTGTTCCATAACTGAATCCATGTATCTATATTCATTCTTTCATTTGTTGGTCATTTTCTCTGGAACCCTCCACCCATCCAGTGGACTTTCTGGTATCTACCGTTACTCTTTTTATTGCTATGCTGTTGAGTCTTTTAGTACTTGGTGTACATACAATGTAATAAAATCTTCACTGTTGCTCATAGGTCACTTTTCAGGTATTGCCGAGTTTGCCTTCAATGAGCATCCAGAACTCTCCATTTCAGTGGTGTCCTTCTTTTCCTTTTGTATTATTTCAATCCTGCTGGTGCATAGTCTTTCTCTTTTTAATGAAAAAAAAATGTAATTGAGAGTTCTTGTTTATATGTAATCAGTGTACATCTGTATAGGGTACATTATGGTTTCTGAAATTATACTTATGGTATACAATAATCAAATCAAGGGTAGAGATATATTCATCTTCTTCAGTACTGGAAATTGCAATATGTTGTACATATTTGATAACAATCATGCTAGTTTTATTATTCTTTGAAAGCATATATTGAATTGTCAATTACAATTTTTACTCTGCTATGGTACATCTGTTCCATAACTGAATCCATGTATCTATATTCATTCTTTCATTTGTTGGTCATTTTCTCTGGAACCCTCCACCCATCCAGTGGACTTTCTGGTATCTACCGTTACTCTTTTTATTGCTATGCTGTTGAGTCTTTTAGTTTCCACCATAGAGTAAAGAAATTAGATGTGTGATAAGCATAAATAGACAATAATTTTTTCATAGACTTGCTTATTTCACTTAGCATTATATCTTCTATGTTCATCCACGTTGTGTCAAAGTACACAAAGGATTTGTTATTCTTTATGGAGTAGTAGTATTCTATTGTGTATATTGTGTCACATTTTTTTCATCCATGCATCAGTCGTTGAGCACATAGATTGATTCCACACCTTAGTCATTATGAATAAAACTGCAATAAAAATGAATGTGCAAATGTCTTTCCAATTGAGAGATATCCTGTCCTTCGGGTAAATACCTAAGAGTGTGAATACTGGGTCAGATGGTAGTTTTATTTTTAGATTTTTGAGGAAAATTCATACCATTTTCCAAATAGGCTGTACTAATTTACATTCCTTCTCAGCATTGCATGAGCATTCCCTTTTCTCCACAACCTAATCAACATTTTTTTCCTTTCTTTTTTTGATTATATTCATTCTAACTGTGGTTTGATCACACCTCATTGTAGTTTCAATGAGCACTTACCTTATCATAAGAGATGTGGAGCATTTTTTTATTATTCACCTTAACATTTACATGTCTCACTTAGAGAGTTGTCTGTTCATAATGATTGCCTATTTATTTATTGGATTATTGCTTTTTTCAAGTGAGTTGTTAGAATTTTGTATATACCCTAATAATATTTTTTATTATTTTTTTATTTTATACAGTCAGTCACTATATATCACTACAGTTTATAAAATGATTTCTTGCAGATACACTACACATCAGTCCCGTTAAAGATATTATCATACATATTCTTTTATCTAAGTAAGTATACTTTGAAAATATTTTCTCCCATTCTGTTGGTTGTCTCTTTACTCTGCTAATTGTTTTCTTTACTGCACAGGCGTTTTCAACTCGATATAATACCACTTGTCTATTTTTGGTGTTGTTGCCTGTGCTTTAGGCTTTTTATTTAAGTAATCATTGCCGACTTCAATATTTTGAACTGGGTTCTATGCATTTCTCTCAAGTAATTACATAGTTTGAGGAATTATATTTTAAGTCTTTAATACATTTTGAGTTATTTTTTGTTATTCTTTTTGTTTGTTTGTTTTTTATTTTTTATTTCATTTTCTTTTATACATTCAATCACATTATTTAGCTTACAAAATGAATATTTGAACAGGTTAATATTTCTCCTTAGTCCAGTTGATAAAACTATAAAATATCTTCAACAGATAATGCAACATTTCTTTGTCCCATTAATGCATTGCATTGAGTTACATTTGTAAATAGTGAATGATGAGAGTTCAATTTCATTTTTCTGCAAGAGGAGAGCCAGTACTCCCAGCAACATTAATTGAAAAGAAAACTGTCTTTTCTCCACTGGATTGTCTTGTGATCTTTGTCAAATACAAGTTGACTGTATTTTGTTGGGTTTATTTCTGTATTCTCTTTTTTTGTTCCATTAATCTATGTGTCTGCTTTTATGCCAGCACGATGATGTTTGGATTATTATGGTCTTCTAATATCTTTTGAAGTCAACTAGTGAGATGTCTCCAATTACCCTTTCTGCACAGTATTGCTTTGGCTTATGGGGTCTTTTGTAACTCCAGAGAAATGTTATGACTTTCTTCCTTGATTTCTGTAAATAATATTACTGGTATTTTGATAGAAATTACACTGAATCTGTATATCACTTTGAGTATAATCAACCTTTTAATTATATTGATTCTTTAATACATGAACAAGAGATGCATTCCATTTATTATTTATTTATTTATTTATTTATTTCATCATCTCTCTTTTTATCCATGTTATAAAGCCATCCTTGTCTAGATTTTACATTCTTTTGAGTGGCGTGCAAAGAAGATCAATCTCTATTTCCAATAATGAAACTCTCTTACTGCCTTACTACCTGGTTTTGGGATGAGAGCTGAAAGACTTAAGATAATAAAGAAATTAGAGAAGACGTAGAGTTCCAGAGCTGTGAATAGATTTATAGACAATGACAACATGACCTATAAATGCTTAGTTGCCATTCTCATACAGGTTTTTTCTACATGTATTTCTTAGTAAACTTAAATGTTAGGAAATAGAAGTTAAAATAAAAATGTGCTAAGAGTAGAAAGATCATAGGTTTGAGTCTAATCAGTGACTTAGAGCAGATCTTGATTTTATAAGATGAAAAAGGCCTTAACCAAAACATAACTTTTAATTGAATTTTAATGTTTTTTAAAAATAAACATAGTCACTGGATTCAAAATTCAAAATATACAAATCTATATGAATTTCTCCTCTAAGTTCCCTTCCTTAGAAGAAATATATTACCAAAAGGATATTTTAAAGACAGAACCAAAGGCTTGATTTTTTTTTTAAAGTTGTAGCATGTAGGTCCACAGTAGTAATGGTACAAAGACTGCATAAGTGTTGGTGTCTAGAGATGATATCATTTCCGATTGGAAACATCTGCTGAACGCTAGACCTGCTGAAGCTCCAGAAAGGATTGTAAATATCATGCTGTTTATCAAATCACTTCTTCTTTCTTAGCCCTGCTTTCTTCAAAGTTCCACCCCCATTTATTTGTTTTCTTAACAAAGGAATTCTTTAATAAAAGAAAGAATATGAGATTCAGAACAAGACTCTAACCTTGACTTTCACTATGGAGCCAGATAAATTATTTTATCGTTTGTCTCCATTTCTCCATCTGTGACATGGGATTAGTGTATAACTCTTATTATTTCATAGAAATTGCAGAAATGAAAGACAGGAACATATTTTAGTTACTTAAAGAAAAGATAATACATATACATCTAATATTGTATAATTGTATTTAAAGTTGGACCAGAACAGAACAACATGGAAATCTTGACTAACATGAATAGGTCATAACTTATATTATAGGAAGAATACAAATTCTTCTCTAAAAGGTTATTAAGTACTGTGTAACTGACAACAACTATCCATTATCAAAGATGGAAACTTCTGACAAAAAGAAATTTTCCTAGAGCTTTTTTTTTTTTTTTGGCAACATGTCATTTCATTTCTATCACAAAGTATATCTCCAGAAAAATCATGGGTTGTGAAACAATAAATAATATAAAAAAGACAACAGAACTATGATATGACATAAAAGAAGACAAACAGAACTCTAAATTAGCAATGCTTTATATCATTTCTGAAATTCAAAAGTCAGGTCTAGATGTTCTTCTACCAATAGTGCAGGGAAGCTGAAAAGTAGTTTCTTTCTTTTTTTTTTCTTTCTTTTTTACACTCACTCACTGTACATTATTAAACCATACATAATGAATTGTCTCATCCAGAATACTCTGTATATTGGCTCAATCAAAGATACTACCATACCTATTATCTTCAACAGATAACTTGCCATTTTGTGTTTCTTAGATGTTTTGCTAGTTTCTTTTTCTGCTTGATTCCCTCTCTCTCACCCTCCGCCATTTTCCACTCTCCTCACACACTGTCTCTGGTATCCACAGTTGCTCTCCATGCCTTTATATTTCTTAACAGGTATCAATTCATAAATAGAAAGCCTTAGGTACTCAGCAAATTCACTCCAACTAGCAAAATCATAAATGTTTAAAACCTTACTGTCATTCCAATATGTTTCTATCTTACAAGTGCTCCTTGTAACATCGATATACAGATGATAATATTTGCCAACCTAGAAATTACACTTTGAAATATTCAGCACAACAATGGGAACATTATTGTATCAATAATCACCATCGGGGAAAATTTATCATTCTCTCTAACCAAAAATAAATGACATTGTAGTGGTGATGGAGTTCAGATCCTGTGTGAAAATAAGTCATACCAAAACTCCCAGCACAATTTAAATGTGTGATGACATTGTTTGACTACATAACCTTTGTAGCATTCTCAAAGGAATATGTACATGTTTATGCAAATACCTATGTGTGTTCATATATGTCATTCATTTCCCTAAAAATGTCAGTACTAGATTGGCTCTGTGGCCCGGTGATTAAGTTAGTCAGATCCCACATGGCCAACCATGTCGTTCCAGTCTCAGACCCAGTGGTTTTGGAAACATGTTGGGTACCTGTGTGTATGCACAAAATCCCTAAAGGAAGGAGAGATAGAGGTGACAGGATTATGGTATGACCATTCCTATGAAGGGATTTGCCTTCTCTTTTACCTCTTTCTCTGTCTCTCTGCCTCTCTGTGGTGTGTGCACATACTCTCTAGCAAAAAATAAAAAAAATCAGTATTAAAAAATATCAAAAATTAGTTTCTATACTAAGTATTCTCTTTGTTATAAAAAGAAACCGATCTTAACAAAATTAGAGTTGCCCAAACTATGTTTTCTCTCAGTAGAAAGGATACCAGATTTTTTTCTTCTGCTTCTACAGATTGCTTCAGAAAACTAGGCTAAGCAGAGGGCCCTGGGCTCCTCCCTCCCCAAGATGAGGTCCTTGCTGCAGTTGGAGTGGGTTCTCTGCCTAGACCATGGAGAAAAGAAGGTTCAGGCCCAGCTCTTGCAGCTGTACTTCTGCTGCTACTGCAGCGAGCTGCAGTTACTGGAATGTGTGTCTCACAAGGTGGACTCCCATTACTGCAGCAGTTGCATAGTAAATATGTCATTGGCTGAAGCCAAACTAAAAAAGAATAGGTGTACCAACTGCTTTGACTGCCCTGGCTGCGTGCACACCCTCTCCACCCAAGCAACAAGCATCTCCACACAGCTTCCAGATGACCCTGCCAAGACACCATGAAGAAAGCCTACTACCTGGTCTGTGGGTTTTGCTGCTGAACTTTCAGAAAAATACGGTCTTAGAACCTGGATTTAACGACCAAGAGCTGGAACATCTATCAGTACTCTGGCTGGACTTTCTCTTAAAGAAGGAGAGGATCAGAAAGAGATAAAGATTGAGCCAACTAAGGCTGTAGATCAAGTAGAACCTCTACCTGAAGACTATTCAAGATCAGTAAATTGAAGAGAGGTGACCAACCTTCATCTGTACCTCTTACAGCCTGACTTCCAACCAATCTGTGCTTCAGAGCTGTATCCTCGCCACAAACATCTTTTGATCAAGCGATCATTCATTGCCAGAAATGTGAACATAATTTGAGCAAGTTATAATTTAATCCAACATCTATCAAATTTAAAATTAATCTAGTTGCTGTCAATTACATCTCATAAGTGAAATTCATCCAAATTCCCAATCTTTGCTACATGAAGGAGAGCCAGGTCCTTCTGACTCTTAGGAATCCAGTGGAGAACCTCACCCCTGTGATTCTTTTGCAGTGCAAGGAGAAGAGGCCCTGATGATGTCAAGAGCACTGCTGAGCTGGTGGTTCCTCCCAAAGGGCTTATTTTAGCTGGCAAGGATACAGCAGCAGAGTATGATGAGTTGCCAGAACCTCAAGGCATTCAGGACAATTCTGACATTATTGCCTTCAGAAAGGCCAAGAAAGTGGGTATTTTCATCAAAGTTGCCCCACAGTGTGAGGCTGGCAAAGGGATCATGTACTTCAAGATGAAGCATGATTTTTAAAATCTGGCAGCGCTCATCTACCGCCTCTAAGAACGTGACCAGAATACAAAAGTATGTGGAACTCAACTTGGGCCTACTTCTTCCTCAAAAGATACTGCCAGTGGACGGACCCAAAAGGACAGTGTCTCCACGTTAAAATGTGGAAGCCATTGCTTCATTAAGCCTTGTTTGTAACTATGTACCCAGCACTACTGAAGTCTCTTTCTCAGAGAGTGGGAACATAGGCCAGGCATGAGGAACACAGAGTAATTGCTGTTCCTCTTACTGTCACCTTTGTCAACACCAGTGAATCTGTCTCTCACTGAGCCCATCATGCTTCAAAAATGCAACAGTTTCATCCCAGTAAAGGGGATGGCTGTTCTTTCGAGTGACATTAGATTTACCACCTGAGACACTGACTGTACTGTCTCTTAGTCTGATCTCCCAGAGGAGGATTACAGTCTCACAGATGAAACTTAAAATGATACCCCAAAGGTGGACCTGCTGTTAAGAATCCAGCATTGGTCTCAGTGTACCTACTGCTTCCTGAATTCCATTAAATATAATCTAAAACATTAAAAAAAGAAAGAAAGAAAGAAAGAAAATTGGGCTAACCAGTGAGGTTATGGATCTGCCATTCCCTGAAACAGCTGTGGGAGATCGTTTCAAATCATTCTAGCATACAGGCTAATATAGATAGGGACAGCTGTTCTTTTCAGAGGCTTTGGTACCCTTTAACTGCCAGATATGTTGATATTGACTACATTTTTAAATAAATTGAATATATAATAATATCCAAGAGAAGTCCAGCAGGCTATCACAGAGAATACTACATTTCCTTACCTGCTTTCTGAGTTATTTTATGATGGTGATCCTGCCAAAATCTCCTTTGCTTCTTACAAAAAGAAAACACAATACAGAAGACCAGTGCAGAGCAAGAGTAATGCAAATGGACTCACATGGGGAGGAGCCTGGGTTTGTGTCCTCGAACTTCCTAGACCAAGATGGGTATGTGTGAGTGTCCCTATGATTCAGGACAGCTGAAGCTTGGGGTGAGTTGTGGCATGTATTATTATGGGTGACCTTTCCATCTCTTCTTACTCATGGAAGAAATAAATAAACTTAAAACAATGCAATACATCATTTGACCACCTCAACTGTGAAAACAATCTAGTGCTTTCATATCAGGTTGAAGGATACAAAACAGCATATATGTAGGAAAAGGGTTTAGAGATCTAACACACAACATGAGGACTATAGTTAATAAAATCATAATGTATTAGAAATTTTTGGCAAATACGTAGATTTTAGCTGCTCTTGTCACAAAAAGTACCTATGGGAGACCAGCAGTTAGCGTAATGGCTATGTTGCTGGACTCCCATGTAATCGACTGTAGTTCGACTCCCAGACCCAGTGGCTTAAACTCGCGCCGGGCATGTGTGTGTGTGTGTGTGTGTGTGTGTGTGTGTGTGTGTACGTGCCCAAGATCCCAGGAGGAGAATGGAGGAGAAGGGACTGTGACTGTGGTGTGGCCATCCCCACGGGGGGTAATTTCTCACTTTCTGTCTGTCTTTCTGGCGAACACCCGTACCCTATAGCAAAAACCTCTCTCAAAAAAAAAAAAAGAAAGTAGCTATGGAAGATGATAGATATGGAAATCTCATTCACTAGAGTAACCACTCTACTATTGGTATGTACCCATAATGTGTTATAAATCTCAAATATGCACAGTAAAGTTTATTTTTTGAAAAAAGATGGAGGAGCTCGAATTCTCAAAGCATGTTTCTTCTCTCATCATTTCAGTTCCCTTGTTGCCATGGTCACCTCTCAGCTTGGCAAAGCTCCTCTGTAACACTTCAGTGTTGTAGGGCTTCCTATGCATTTCCTTGTTTAGTCTTTGTATGTCTCCCACTTTTCCTGACTAGCACTGATTCTCTCTACAGTCTGGCAAGAAGAAAAACACTTGTAGATGCTAATGAGTTATATTTAAAAACTGCAGGTATAGAACTTAGACCTCTAGGTCTTTACAGACATACTGGTTTTATGTTACATAGCAACAAAGGGAAAGCAAGTTCTATCACATGTCTATCATACATTACAGATCCAGACACTGATTACTGAGACTGAGCCATAACCATTTGGTCAATTATACCAGTAGTCCTAATTATAAAAAGAAATTAATTTTGGTGATAATGTGCAAGTAAAAGCTGCTATACTGGTTTGTATAAGATTCTGAGCATATCCTGCAAAAAGAGGTGAAGAGATGGTGACTCAGAATAAACAGGGTTCCAGGAGGCCAGCAGGTGGCATGGTGGTTAAGGCACTGGACATTCCCACATGGTCAACCACAGTTTAAGTCTTGGACCTGGTGGCTTGCTTTCTCCCTTTACCTCTCTCGCTTTCGCTCCCTC
>NW_006159990.1:1940184-2037478 GCF_000334495.1 Tupaia belangeri chinensis | reverse complement strand
TCTCTCTCTCTCTCGCTGTGTGTTTGTGTGTGTGTGTGTGTGTGTGTGTGTGTCTGGTCAAATAAAAATAAAAGAATGAATAAATAAATTAAATAAATAATTATTTAAAAATAAGAATAAACAGGGTTCCAAATATATGTAGTGTTGGTGTCGAGATGTATATATCCTTTCAAGCACAGACAGACATATATGCATTTCTTAGGGGCTTTAGGATATCTGGAATTAAATTTCATATGAAGTGGTTATTTAATACAGTCATAGAGTTAGAGATAACTCTCAGGAAAAAAGATTAAAGATCATATGTGTGTCTGTCTTTAAAATAGTTCTGTTCCTTGTTGTTCATATGCCATATCGTCTCTTAAAAGTGCTATTTGTTCAAGTAAGCAAATTTGATTGTTATTTTAACAGGATGTCTTCCTGGGTGGGTGAAGTTATAAATGTTATTTTATGCTGTAGTGTTTGGTTTGTTAGGGCTCAATTTTTCCTGCTAGTGTTTCTTTTAAACAAAATGTCCATTTTGAACTACTGCCATTTGATTGTACTTGTGCCTGGAGGGCATTTTACAAAGAGCACAGAGAATTGAAAAATATACGAGATTTGCATATTTGTAAGGTCTTTGAAGCTTATTGGTAAGAGGTTGTAAAGATTATTGAGATTATCTTTTCTACATTTATAAAAGTCTATAAATAAAAAGCATTTTTCCAAATCACCTTATATAAAACCTCATAAAAATTAGGCTTATAAATATCTCGTCTTTATGTTGAAGGGTAAAGATGAGGAGACAGCTTATTTCAAAAGAGAGAGTCAGATTTATTAATTTATATTTAATAATTCATAGTATCTTTAACTCAAAAGACTGAGAGAGAAAAGGAGTTCCAAAGAATTTTATTTGTCATATTTATATTCATGAAATGATAAAAATAAAGCCTCATATAAATCAAGTTACCCTTTCCCAAAGGAGACTACAAAAGTTCCTAAAATCATGATCTTTTGGACAAGTGGTAAATTGTGAAAAATCAGTACTTTATGAACTAGAGAAAAACACCATTTATAGTTGTTGAAAATCAATTTTATCTCTTATGTCCCTTGTGAAAAATATTCTATATGCTAGAGAACTGGGCATTCCAATTCTATTTTTTATTTCTGCTTGTCATTTTTATTAATGCCAAGACAAGGCACCCAGTGCTCTTGTGGATTTCAGTGGAGGTGGTAAAAGAGTTAATATCCTAAAAACTTTCAGCTTTCTTCTGTAGTGTACTCTAGACACTGAAAATATCAAAAGACTCACAGGAAAATAGTATACCTATTTTTCTCCTTCTAATCTAGACTGGGGATATTCCTTGTAATGATCAGTGACAAAATATTTACACATTTGTTTATCTAACTTAAATTGTAGTCATTCAATCAACTATCAATGCTATAAATAATAGTTTTCATTTTCATTCTGTAGGCAGTTTTAGAAAAAGTAGTATTAACTAGTGTTCTTAAAGATGTCCCTTTAGCACAGTGGTTTTCACCTGGTGGGGGGAGGGATTTTTACCCCCTCAGGGGACATTTGACAATGTTTCTGTATAAATGTTGCCTAGGAAAAAAGTTATCCCCAGTTGAAAAATCACTATTTTAAAGAATACATTAAATTTTCACAAAATTTTAACTACTTGGATAATCTGATATTGGAAGCACAAAATTCTGGAAGGTTAATTTATGCTAATGAACATTTAAACAGGGAGCAAGCACTATGTCTTTTTATTTTTTGAATAAGTGATTATATACTTCTAAAATGTTTTTAAGTCTTTTCTCACAGAAGCCTTACTTTGTTTACTGCTCTTCCTGATAAAGTTTATCTTTCTCACTAAGATGTTACAACTATTTTTTATGGCAACAGAGCAATCACTTTGTAACTTACTGCTTTATTATAACAAATGGTCTCTAATGACTAAAAGGCAATATGATTTAACTGACCAAATTATCAGATTATCACTCAATGACTCATTATATGTTATTAAATTAATTAATTAAAAATTAGATAAGATTTTCTTTGAGAATATGGATCAACAATTTCTGGGTCTCTATTCTGGTTAGATTCTGCCAAATTAGAGCTAAAAAGTATAAACTTATATTTTGAATAATACTAGAGTGATGCTTTCATGGATAACTGATTATTACTATACTATTCTGGCTACTCTTGTTCTGACCTAGTCTCTAGATTTGCTGTAATAGCACTAAAAAGAGGTGCAAGTGTTGTACAGAACATAAAACTTAGAGCTTCAGGGAACCAGCCGTTAGCGTAATGGCTATGTTGCTAGACTCCCATGTAGTCAACCACGGTTCGCGTCCCAGACCCGGTGGCTTAAAACTCACACCGGACGCGTGTGCCTGCATGCCCAAGATCCCGAGAGGAGAATGGAGGAGAAGGGACTGTGGCATGGTGATTTCTCGCTTTCTGTCTCTATGTCTCTCTGTCTGTCTGGCGAGCGCATGAGCCCTGTAGCGAAAACCTCTCCAAAAAGAAAAAAAGAAAAAAAGAAAAAAATCTTAGAGCTTCAAACCTAAGGTTGTTTGATGACCTCAATCAAATCACTTCATCTCTATGAGCCTTGATTTTTATCATCTGTAGAATGGGAAAAAGTTTCATTTGTTATCAAACTAGAAAAACAAAGTTTTATGAATGTGCTGACCTTCTCATTTATTGTACATTATACTGACTTATTATCTAACATTAATTTATCAGAGGACAAGTGTTTATTTTTGCAAATTAAACAAATAATAAAAATGTTAACAGTATCCATTATTCATTAATAAGATTTCAAAATATTTAAACCATTTTTAAGAGAAAATGATATTTTCTCAAAGATCTATAAATATTCCAAGTTTAAGTCATATCTCTAGTTCTATTATGATAATTATAATGAAAATCAACGTAATGATCTACCTTGATTTATTAAGTAATGCCTTACCTCATCCAAACTTCCTTGTACCTTTAAGATCTCCCTATAATTTAGGAAGTTTTTCCAGCTTACCTTCATGGCCTCATAGAAAAGAAGTCATTAAAGATGCTGCAAAAAATAAGTAAAGTAAAATATTTTTTAAGTTCCAAATTGTCTTGTAAACCCAAGATTAGGGGAGAAAGATGATTAAATTGTAAAAATATGAGAATTTTTAGCAATCTTAAGTGATTAAGAGCCATTTGTGTGATACATATAATAGACTTTAGGAGAACAGATCAAGAGTTAGACTTGACCACACCAACCAGGCAAAGATTCCACATGGTAGGGAGGGTGGTGTCAAGAGAAAATCAAAAGATAGAACAATAGGGAAGCATGTTTTTGTGACCTCATAGAAGGATTCCTAGACATTGATCCCTTCAGGGCTGATAGAACCATCAAACATGTATTGATACAAGAGAACACAGAGTACTATGACTTTGCTTCTTGAATCTGAGTTTTCTAGCATCCCTTCACACCACAGAATGCCAGGAACACAGGAGAGAAACTGTGGTAGTGAAATACACAGTGAAAGTATGGGTTAGTAATAGCTTCCTCAAATGCTAAATGCATCATATTTATGCAGGACCAAAACTGTAAGCATTTTCTTCCCCTTGGAGGGGCATGGAGAAATCTAGAAAAGCTAAGCAATCCTCAGATATCAGGCAGGATGAATAGAAGAGTGTTTAGATCTCTGACTGGACACCTAATGGGAACACACGTAACTGAGGAGGTGATGAGGAAATGGATAGATGTCAACACCCATAGACATAGAAGTCAGGAGATTCTGGCATGGAAAGATGATAACCAGGGACAAGCTAATTGGATGAGGCTGTTGGGTGTGCTTCAAAAAGAGAGACAACTCAAGATGTACTGGGGAGAGCCCTGAATTGACCAAGAAAATTCTAAGTCAAATAGAGAAAAAAACCTGATGCATCTTAGAGTCTTCTGGATTTACTTAGGTTAATTGTTTAATACCTGACATGTTGATAATATGAGATGATCACTATATGTGATGAGGAAACAAGATGCCAACATGTAGCTTAGTGGTTTGAATTTGCAGGTAGTAAAAATTAAGCCCACTTAAAAATAAAAAACTAATCATTGAAAGAGTTATCATTTCTTCCAATATTTTTCCTACAAATTGTGATTATCTTACTTCATTCCGAGGGAGAAGTGGCATTTGATTGAGTTGTAGATTGATCTAAGTGAGAGGCCTGATGAAAATGTAATAAAGTTCATTATACAGTGAGAAATAAAAACCATTATAAAAAGTGCCTTGTTTTTCTAGCATTTGATTCAAATGTTGCTTTTTGTATAACTATAGTGTGTGCTTTTATAACACTAGCAACTATTAAAAATTAAGTTTTGTAATATTTTCAGAATTCATACTGAAAAGAAAGATGAGGACCTTCCCCTAGTGCAGTGTTTAAGGGAGCTGGATCCTACATGGCTGCAGTTCCAAATTCTGATGATGGTTTCTGCCACTTGAAAAAAAAAAAAAAACTACCAAGGACATGTGTGTGTGCATTCCCAAATTTCTGAGAGAATAAAGAAATGGAAGAAAAAGGATTATAGCATGACCATACCCCATTGAGGGGTAACCTCTCTGTCAGGAACATCCACTCTTGGGCAATAAGAAAGAAGAGGAAGGAAATGGAGGAGACCAGAGAACAAGAAAGAAAAGAAAGGATAAAAATACTGGGCGCATCCAACAAAAGGCTGGTCAAGTTGTCATAAAATGAAATGAGATAAGGCAGTGAAATTGGAAGATAGAATTACTTGAACAAATTTCCTTAATATAAATTTAAATTAGTGTGATCCGAACTACCAAGTTTTGACCAACTTTCTGTTAGTCAAAAGAATGATCAAATAAGTTCAAAAGATAAAATTAGAATTGACAACATTAGAATTACATGAGAACCTGAATGAAAACAATAATTGTAGTAGATCACTTACATGGATCAATATAAAAATGTAAAGTGATATTAGGGCTCTGACTCAGGATTCCATTAAAGTGTGATTTAAGAAACAGTAAGTTTTTGAATAGTTTTAAAATAAATCATTAGTCTTCCACATGAAACCCTGCCAAGGACATTATACAGCGAAGAGCAACATCACATGGAATGCCAAGTGTATGTTCAAATAGGAGCTTATAAAGAAAACTTCATCTTGTTATTTTAGGTTTTATCTCCTTTTCCACCTTAATCAAGGTATAATTAACAAATACAAATAGCATAATTAAAGTATTCAATGTGACCACTCTGTTTTTAAATTTCCTTTTTCTTTATTGTTACATTAAATTGACGAATAATAATCATACATATTTATGGGGTGCAATGTGATATTTTAATACCTGCATAAAATGTGTAATTATCAAAACAGAGTAATTATTATATCAACTCAAACAATTATCATTTCTTTTTGATGGAAACTCTCAAAATTCTCTCTTGTTTTTTAAAATATGTAATAAATTGTTGTCATATACAGTTACCCTACAATGTTATTGAACTTGAATTTACTCCTCATATCTCACTGTAATCTTATATAATCTGTACACAAAAATATAAACATTATGTGTTCTCTCTGAGAGATGAAAGAGAGAAATTTGATCTGATGGAAGTACAGAACAGATAGTGGTTATTAAACTGGGAAGGGATTGAGAGAGTGTGATGCTTCTATATATATTATGGAATGATTACCAGAGCCAAGTTATAAAAAAAAAAAGTGTCCATCACTGTCTTAGTTCATTTTATGTTGATATAACAGAATACAATGGGCTTGCTAATTCACTTTTTTCTCTTTGTTTTTAAGAGAGATTTTGCTATGAGGCATTTGCACTTGGCAGAGAGACAGAGAGAGTCAGAGAAACAGAAAATGAGAAATCACTCCCAAGGAGAGAGGGATATCCCACAATCCTTTCTCCTCCATTCTCCTCTCAGGATCTTGGGCATGCATGCACATGCACCTGGCATGAGGTTTAAGACACTGAGTCTGAACTTGAACCGTGGTTGACCACGAGGAAGGCCATAAACACAATCATTACACCTCTGCTGGTCCCACTTATTCATTTTTTAAGACTGTGTTTGGCTTATGGTTCTGGAGGCTGGACATTTAAGGGCATGATACTGACATCTATTTCATGTCTGATAATGCATCATCCATGGCAGAAGAAAGAAGAGTGAGTGAGCACAGCATGTGAGAGAGAGAACAAAAAAGGACCCAAGTCTTTTTTTATCAGGAACCCATTGTTATTATATCTAATCCACTCCTATGATAAAGGAATAAACCAATTCATGAGGGCAAAGACTTCATGACCTAATCTCCTCTTAAAGTTCCCATTTCTTTACACTGTTGACTTGGGGATTAAGTTTCTAGCACACGACTTTGGGGGACATATTCAAATCATAGTGACACCTCACATAGTTATTTTTTGTTGGTCATGGTGGTGGAGAGAACACATAGGATGTACTGTCTTAGCAAATTTCAAATATACATACAGTAATATAAACTATAGGCACCATGCTGTACATGAAATCTCCAGAAATGACCATTAAAACTGCATAACTGCATAACTGCAACTTTCTACCCTTCATCAGCATTTCCCCATCTCCTTGCCCCTGGCAACTACCAACATACCCTCTGCTTGTACAAGTTTGACATTTTTAGATTCCACATATAAATAAGTCACACAATATCTTTCTGTATTTAAGTTATTTATTCACATTGTTACAAATAACAAGACTTCTTTCTTTTTAAGAATAAATATTATTCTATCATTTACAAATATCACATTTTCTTTATCTAATCATCTGCTGATGAATATTTAGGTTGTTTTTATAGCTTGACTATTGTGAATATATATATGTGTGTGTGTGTGTGTGTGTGTGTGTGTAATATATGGGAAAGAGAGGGAGTGACTATTGAAAATGAAGAGTTAATTAAGATCTGATTTCTAGAAATATATTGTGTAGTTGAGAAAAATCATAAATGGATCACAAATTATTCAGGCTTCTATCCAAACTTATGGATGCTTAATATATTGTGAGGAGAATTAAGTAACCAGGACCAGAATTGGAACAGCAGCAAACCACAGGGAAAGCAACTAAGGGGCTATAAATTGTAGAAAAGGAGAAAAAAATTCAAAGTTTATATTTCTTTTAGAAGACATAGCTGAATGAAATTGATAAATATTAACATATTCTCCAACTGTGAGGTAACATTTATACATAATGGCCTTCCAATAAGTAAATTTCTAAACAATTTCTGGATGAACTTTATACTTCAAGTTCCTAAAAACACTAATCCAACAAATACTATGGTGGAGTCTTTTCCTGGTATGCAAGACTGGGGTCACCATACTATTTTCAAAGTAATTAAAAGCTGCTACTTACAATGAAATTTATATTCTTTCATTCCCTTACTCATGAAGAAGTATGAATTAAGTATATACCCTATAGGCAAGGCGAAGTCATAGGAACTGATAATTTCAATAAAATAAAATAAAGTAAAATAAAAGACTTGTGACCAGACCTTAAAAAAGAAGCCACAGTTCTCTTTCTATACTTTGATGTTCGCTCCTCTTCCTTCCCTCCCCTCTTCTGTACTGTCCCCAACTCTTCTCTTCCTTGACTCAAGGTACATTTAGGGACTTTTCGAACTGGTTGACCTAAATCAATATTATGTAAAGGAAAATCACCCTTTGCAAGAAAAAGATACATAGAGGAAGATTTTTTTTTCCTGATTTTGTTTATTCCACCAAATATCATCTAAAAAGTAATACTAGTAGGAATCGTGCCATATATTTGTGACAGATAATAGGAAAAAGCAGATAAGAGCCAGCCCTTAAGAAACTTAAACTCTAGTAAGGTCAATTAAAATTGTTACTAGCAGATCATTTTAACAAAATTATGACAAATGTTACAGGAACTTCTAAAAATCTATATTTCAATAATGAAAAAATTTAGTGCAGAAAGATAGTCTGGAATTCAAGAGATAATAATAAGAGAATTAGGTGGGAAATGTTTCTTAATAGAATTAAATACTTTCAGTTATAGTATGAATAACAACCATAAAGATAATGTACAAGTATACCAAATGATAAGACTAAAATATGTCAGGACAACAGCATGTAAGTTTTGGAAGGGGTGTTGAAAGCTAAAGTGCAGCATGTCCTGTCATACAGGTATGTATTTAACATGTGGTGCCGAACTTCAAAGAGGGTCACAGTGTAAGCTTAACCACTGAAATAACAAAAGAGTGAATAAATTCTAAGCAAAGAGAAATCATCAAATGTAAATAAAAGCATATGAGCAAAAAGATGTGAATAAATAATGAATAGAGACAAAAATACAATTTTATTTCTATAATATAACTGTGTATGTAGAAAAAAATAAAGCAGAAAGATAATATGTTGAGATGTAGATAGATTTATGAAATCAAGAGGTTTGGGGGGATTTTCTTGTTTAATTTTTCGGAGAGAGATTTTAAAAATGTACATGGGTAGGAGGCAGTAGGTGAAGTGTTGATTAACATGGCCAACCACAGTTCAGGGTCAGGACTCGGTGGCTTGAAATCACTCTGGGCATGTATGTCCATGTGCCCAAAATACAAGAAGGAGAAAAAAGAAGGGATTTTGGAGTGGTCATCCTCTCTGGAGAGATATTTCTCACTTCCCCTCTAACTGTATTTCTGGAGAGCATATGTACCCTGTGGCAGGAAAAAAAAAAAAAAAAAACACTTCAGTCCTGACGGCTCAATCATGAAGGCAAAAATGAGGCTGAGAGGAATGTCTGAAAGAGTTCCAAGTTCTGGGGATGGCATAATGGTTATGTTGCTGGACTCCCCCATGGCCTACCATGCATGAGCCTTATAGCAAAAATGCAAAAATAAAAAACAGGGTTTCTAGTTCTTAAGAAAGGGACAGAGACCTAGCTATTGAGTTCAGGTAGAGGAAGTGGCTGACCTCTAATAGAGTCATCCCTACCTTGTAACAGAAAGGAACAAGATAGTAGGTAGAGTATAGTGAGTTTGTACCTGGGCATGAAGAGACTTTGCACTCAATAGTTTCCACTGCCTCACTGAATGTTGAAGTAAAGTCACTGACCCAAACTGAGATGAAGATTTGGTTGGTGGTTTTGGTTTGCAAGCCTCTCTGATGCCTAGTTTAGGATATAGGAGAAATAAAAGATTTTGTTAACAACAATGTATACAGTAATATATTTGACTCAACTAATATGCACTGTATTCATGCTGAGACAACTATGTTGTACAATGTAAGGTTGTACAGTGATTAAATAGAAAAGAAAGAGAGATTAAAGGTGATAGGAATAACCCCAGAAAACACTGCATTGTTATTTTTCAAGTCCTAAAACTTCTAGTCAATTTCCTTTTTCTCTTTTTAACTTTCAGAGCTCTTTTTCTTTTTGCTTGGAGAGATTTTTGCTAGAGGGCATGTGCACTTGCTGGAGAGACAGAGAAACAGAAAGTGAGAAATGACCCCCCAGGAGGAATACCCACACCACATTTTCTTTTATATTCTCTTCTTCGGATTATTGGACACACACCCTGCGTGAGGTTTTTGTTTTGTTTTGGTTTGGTTTGGTTTGGTTTTTTGTTTTGTTTTTTTGTTTTTTTGTGGGGTTTTTTTGAGAGGTTTTTGCTATAGGGCACATGCTCTTGCCAGACAGAGAGACAGAGAGAGAGAAAGCGAGAAATCACCCACCAGGAGGGATGGCCATGCCGCAATCCCTTCTCCTCCATTCTCCTCTCGGGATCTTGGGCACACACGCACATGCACCCAGCATGAGTTTTAAGCCACTGGGTCTGGGACATGAACCACAATCAACTACATGGGAGTCCAGCGACACAGCCATTACACTAACTGCTGGTCTCCTGCGTGGGTTTTAAGCCACCAAATCCAGAACGTGAACTGCGGCTGACTACGTGGGAGTCCAGAAAGTAACCATTATGTCATCTGCTGGTCCCTCAGAATTCTTTTACTATCGCTGATATAATTATTTCCAGGTTAATTCATTGCATTTTGAGGGGAAGAGTAAAGAGTCTTCGCTATCTCATCTCAGAAGCAGAAGTTTTAGGTACTATATGCTTGTGTTCTCCAAACTGCTGAGTGTACTGCCTGGGTTATATTCATCTATTTCACACAGAGAACTTGTATTTTCATAAAAGTCTATATTCTATTCCATTATTTTTCTTTCGTTTATGAAAGATAAATTCATAAATGAGAATAATGATTAAAATACCGTCAAATTTTTACATAAAATTTTAGCTTATTCATTTTTTTCTTTAATATAAAAATGGCCCTCAGATCTTTACTGTCTCCTAAAGGATTTCTACTTCTTTAGACAGCATACTTTTTAGTATAATAGAAGTTAAACCCTTCTACCATTGCAAGTTAATGGTAAGTGCTATTTTAAAAACTGAAACATTTAATTGGGAGAAACAACACCTCGACTTTGTAGATCCTAGGGCAAAACTTATAATTAAGTATTGAGGATGACATGTTCTTTTTGCAGTTTATAAAAATTGTCCCTATGTTCCAAGATAAACACTTGTGAATTTAAAACTTTCCCCAGTTTTCGAGACACACTCCACAGACATGTGGGTGCATGAACACATGCAATTTAATTTATCCACAAGATATGGAGTCTAGAAACTGTCAATCTGAAGTGTAGGATCAATGGGAAAAGAAGGGCATCGAAGTAACTAAAATAGAGAAATACAGAGGCAAACGGGAGGAAATTTAATTATCTTCCTTCTTATTTCTTGTTTTATATCCCCTCAGTCATTTATTTTAAAAAGCAATGAAAGGTATCTGTTGATGATAATGTGTGGGGTAATGTCTTGGACTGGACTAAGATGCGTTGTACTCACGCGGGGAAAACATCACTATGCACACTGTAAAAATGTAAAGTGATTAAATGCAAATAATAATAATAATAAAGTGAATTCAATAACAACTTTTGCAGTTCTACAGGCCAAACAATTCTTTTATGAATTATGCACCTTCTAAATGTATTCCATTTTCATTACCAAATAAAAACTGTGCATGCATCATGTTGTGTCTACATGTAGACAGGATTAAATAATACACTGGTCTCTTATATTTAGGAGGAAAAGTTGTAATGGCTACCTGAAAACACTTACTGATTGGTTAAGTAAACTAGGGGGCTATGACATCTTGTGTTTAAGCAAAACACGCATATATTTTGACCTCATGACATACCTGTTTATCTCCTGGCATAGTGTTGTCCCCTTGATTCAAACTACTCCTTTTTTTTTTTTAATCCACTCCACACCTCTCTCATTTCTATTTGATTTTGTTTGTTTGTTTGTTTGTTTTTTGAAGAGGTTTTTGCTATAGGGCGTGTGTGCTTGCCAGACAGACAGAAAGAGACAGAGAGACAGAAAGCGAGAAATCACCCCCCAGGGGGGATGGCCACTCCACAATCCCTTCTCCTCAGTCTCCTCTCAGGATCTTGGGCACGCACGCACATGACCCCGGTGTGAGTTTTAAGCCACCGTGTCCGGGATGCGAACCGCGGTCGACTACGTGGTAGTCCAGCGACATAGCCATTACGCTAACTGCTGGTCCCATCTATTTGATTTTTTCCTACAGTTCAGTCCTATGAATTTACCAGAGAGCATTGTCATTCAGCACAGATTAGAAAAGTATATTCTGTATCTCTTTCCTGATTCCAAGACTGTTTGCCATAGCTTTTCACGTTGGTCACCCAATGTGATGGTGATGACTTCTTTTTGTTCAATTCTTTCGAATATAGTCTATTTTTTAGAAGCAAATCATTAATTTTCTGCCAAATGAAAAAACTATAAGAAATTTTCTGCATCTGTGTCCACTGGGATAGACTTACCAGCTCTCAAAAATGGTGGGATACAGTATATAAATTATACTTATTTATTTCACACAAAAATACATATTCTATTACATCATTTTTCTTAAGTTTATGTAAGATTGATTCATAAGTGAGCAGAATAATTAAAATGTAATTTTTTAATGAAATTTGGTCCAATCTATTTTTTTCTTTAATATCAGAAAATTGGTCTGACCCGAAACTGAATGACAAAAGTATATAGAAACACTGTAAATGTCTGTGAATATCAGCTATAGGGTGGGAAAAGGGTGGGTGAAGAAATAGGGTCTGAGGGAGGACATTAAGGAGAAAATTAGAGAGGCATAGCATTAATGGGCCAAAGAAATGGGGTATTATCTGTTAAAGATAACCTTATAGTATCATCAACTGGACTGGAGAGAAATGCACACATGTTGGAATATTCACTTTGCAAGCTAAATAATGTGATTTAATGTATAAAAGAACTTGAAATAAAAGAAAAGAAAATTGGTCTTCAGATCATCACTTTCCTTCTTGAATCTAGAAGATTTTCTTTCCTTCAGGTACTTCCAATTCTTAGCAATAATTGAAAAGTGTTACTTTCTTTAGAAAACCACTTATGCAAAGTGCTTCCTAAGATACTTTCCAATTACACCCACAGATAAAAAGACACCCACTCACGAGTCTATTTAGTTCCTGTAATTCCCTTTGAAAAGGTTAGGTACATACCTAAGTTTAAGAAATTCAATTTAATTTATTTTTGAATCTAGTAACATTTTAAAGAAAAGAAAGATTTTATGATATATATATCTCCTGAAATTTCTTGTCTCTACTGAATAATTTTTTTCAAAAATTTCATTGAAAATTAATGTCAAATTATTTCTCAAGTCTTCAGAACTCTTCTGTATAAATACCATAGCAATGCTGAGGAAATTGAATCAGATAAAAAAATATTTCAATTGGTCTTTAAAACCAATAATGAAGGGGCCAGCAGATTTCATAATTGTTACATTGCTGGACTCCCACATGGCCGACCATGGTTCAAGTCCTGGACCCAGTGGTTTGAAAATTACATTGGGCATATGTGCATCCATGCCCAAGATGCCTGGAAGAGAATAGAGGAGAAAGAATTACAGCATGGCGGGCTGATTTCTCACTTTCCTTCTCACTGTCTTTTTTTCTCTCTGGAAAGCACATGCACCTTAAGGCAGAAACTTCTAAAAAAAAAATAAAATAATGAGAATATCTATTTGAAATAAAATTTTAAAATTTGTCTAAAGACATGGATTACATAATCTAGGCTTATTCTACATGATATAGGTAATTTTCTTTTCCCCAAATGTGTTATTTATATCAAATTTATCCTGTTGGCAACCACATGCACTATGATTGTTTTTTTTTTTTTGTATATATACGTTAGTGATCAATCTCTCCCTCATTTGCACTTATGTGTGGGTTTTCATAAATTTAAGTATGGTACTTTAGAATTATTTGAACTTCTTTCCTCATGAAGACTCTTTATGTTGAAAATTTGTAGTGGAATCCTGAAATTGCTAAAAAGAAACAAAAATCTCTATACTTTCCTATATATGTCCTCATTTAGCCAAAACCATAACATATAAGAAACAATTAAGGAGCCAGCAGATGGTGGAGTGGTTACATCACTGGATTTCTACATGGCCAACTGTGGTTTGAAGCCCAGATCCAATGGCTTAAAACTCACCTCAGGCACCTGTGCATGCATGCCCAAGATGCCAGGAGGAGAGTGGAGAAGGGATGGTTGTGTGGCCATCCTCCCCCGGGCGGTGATTTCTCACTTTCCTTCCCAATGTTTCTGTCTCTCTCTCAGCTCAGCAAGTGCACACACTCTAAGGAAAAAAAAAATCTCTTAACAAACAAAAAAAGAGAAGAAAAAACAGTGAAATTGAAATTCACAATTTTTTTCATAAATGAGGACAGTATTTATAGATTAAATAATATGCTAATAGTCAAACTGCTAAATAAAGTTGGCAGATGTTGACTAATACATTTCTAATACTTTTTTAAATTGGAAATATCACACATCAATATTCCTACAAGTTGATAGCAATCCAATACTTATCCACCATTTTTTCTTTTCTTCTACTTTCTTATTCGTAATTATGCCTTCACACACTGAGAGTTAAACGTACAAATGCATACATACATTGTGTAAGTCAAGTTTAAATGTATGCAACCTTTTGAACATAATTATCTGACTCTATAATTAGAGAATTAACATACATGTTAACTGGATGCATTATAAATGAAATCAGATTTACCTCAAGAGGCTTACTATCCATTCCTACTGTGCCTTTATTTAGAAGACAGCTCTCAGGCTAATAAAAACGTCAGTAGTAAATGCGTGTGGTGCTGACATCTGCTGGTAAAGGAGGTCAATAGTGTGTGACCTCATGTGGCAGGTGCAGAGAACTAGAGTAGTAAGTGTATGAGATTTATTTATATTTCCATGCCTCCTAACATCATACAGAGAACTGTGGTAGATATTGAATAGTTTGTATTTCCAAATCTTGACTCTTGATGAATGGAATGCCCATGGGCTAGTCATTTAACCATGCTGAGTCTGCATTTACTCTGTTCTTTCCAGTTCTAATAATTGATTCAGTTTTGACAGATCATTATCTTTATATAGTCTTCATTGTGAGTTTATAATAATCCATAAAATTATAGTAGTCAGTAATTTGTAAGTTATTGAAATAGAATAAGAATTCAATGGAGTCAAATTAAAATTATATCACTATGAGACTTTCATCCACCAATGAAGAGTTCTAAATTTTAAAAATGAGCTAAAGCTTCACTAATCAAATACTTCTATGCTTTAAACAGGAGATACAATATTAATTTTTTTTTTTTGGAGAGGTTTATGCTATAGGGCACATGCACTCACCAGAAAGACAGACAGGCAGAGAGAGAGAGAAGGTAAAAAATCACCCCCCCGGGGGGATGGCCACGCCACAATCCCTTCTCCTCCATTCTCCTCTCGGGATCTTGGGTATGCACGCAGACGTGCCTGGTGTGAGTTTAAGCCACCGGGTCTGGGACTCAAACCGCTGTCAACTACATGGGAGTCCAGCAACATAGCCATTATGTCAACTGCTGGTCCCCAAACATTTACTTTTTAAAATAAAGATTATTTGTTTACTGTAAGGAAGAGTACCTGAAGAGCTAGATTTTGTTTTGGGGCAAGTTACTTGAACATTTCCCAGATTCATTCCTAAAAATGGAGAAAATATATTTATTTCACAGTACTATTGTGGGAATTAAATTATAAATGTAGGTAATAATTATTACTTAAATATAAAGACCTTCATAAATATAAAATTAAATTAGGCTTCACCTATATTATATACCTGTTTCATGCATCTATTATATAAAAATAAAAGCTGAGGGTCTTTAAATAATTACATTGTGGTTGAAATTTTGTCTGAACATTCACAATAAATAATCTGGTCAATTTGAAAGGTCTAAATGTTTTGAAAGTGGTACCCTAATTTTGTAACCTAAGCTTTACTATCATAAATACACAAGTAGCATCTTGTTTCAGCATAGAATGAGTAAAGGCTTACACCAGAACTTGGCCAACAGAAAGATAAGAAAGAATAGAAAAGGGTTAGATATTGAAGTTTGGCTAGTTAAGAGAGAATTTTAAGTTGTTAAAAGAGAGGGTAATATATGCAGGCAGAAGGGCCAGCAGGTTGCTTGGTGGTAATGGCACTGAATTCCCACATGACCAACCATGGTTCAAGTCTCAGACCTGGTGGCTTGAAAATCACACTGGGCATGTATGCATGCCCAGAATCCCAAGAGGAGAAGGGATTGAAGCATGACCATCCCCCATGGGGGGTGATTTTCCAGTTTCCCTCTCTCTGTCTCTGCCTCTCTCTCTCTGGGAAATGTACATGATGTATAGGAAAAAAAAAAAAAACCTCAGCAACTATATATATATGCAGGAAGGTCTGATAAGCAAGTTTATGAGAAACAAGTATGTGGCTGTGGACCAAAGTGGCAGAAACTTAGCAGGCAATCTGAATAAAGGTTAAAAAAAAAAAAAAAAACAGATTCTTGATTCAAAATAAGAAGTCCAAATACATTGATTAATTAATTATTCATTCAACATTTATTAAGAATCCTATACACCTGAACTTGAGGAACCAAGGCTAAATCTGGAACAGGTCCTGCCATAAATAAACATTTATTCCACAAATGTTTATTGAAAACTTCCATTTATATCAGTGCTGTTGTGGCACGAGTTATAATAAATGATAGACATGTTATTTACTGTCATAGAGTTTACATCTAGATGACTGCAAGCAAATAATTAAATGGAAATAAGTGTTAATAAAAACATATGTTAATAAAGCACATGCCATGTGAAGTAGAAGCATTTATCAGTGACCTAAAATTAAAATAGAAAAATGTGTCAGGTATATGGCAAACCATAACTGTTCCTAGAGCTGTACAAAAATGGTAAAACCTCAATGTATTTACTGAGTGGTTAATTAAATATAGATTATGAATGAATGGCAGAAGAAATGTACAGGCAGGAGAAGGCTAAGAAGGGCTAAAAAGAAGAGCTTGTTCAGAGATAGTTGAGTAAATATCATGGATACAATGATAAGGAATCCAAGGTTTTCTAAAAAAGCTTTGATTTAAAACAGCCTGATAGATTATCCCCACAAATACATTTCTGCTGGCCAAACATGTACTGATGTTTCTTTTTTAAATGTGAACATTTTAATCATATCAAAGAAAAATGATACTTAATAGCAAGGTTTCTAGCTTCTGAAAGAGAAATCTATTACATATTTCCTTTTGGCCTAAGACCCATTTGGTTCAAGAAGAGAAACTGGTATGAGTGAGCCAAGGCTGCAGACAGGTAGAAACACCAGGAGGTCACGAAGAATAGAAGGCAAGGGACATACTCGGCGAGGACACAGTTCCACATTCATTACTGGTTTGCGAGCTAGCTAACGTTTCCTGTCGTTCTTTCTCTTCTTCATCCTTTTCTTATGATTACACCATAACTAGTTCTCATTCTTAAATAGCTGGTAGGCTCTTGGAGAGTTTAAATAAATCACTACCACAAAATTGACTTTTCTATTCTTTTTTCCCCAACCCAATGTATAAAATAGCATCTCAGAACAATGTGCTCAGCACGTTAGTAATACCCACGAAGAAGGGCCCAAGGCTGTAACCAGAACTCTTCACAGATTCCAGCACCATTTGTGCAGAGTTTAATGAGATTAGCAAGCAAATTATTGTCAATTACACCATTTCTGACAAAAGTAATCACAATCACACAAACAGACATTATCTTGAGATGAATTCTTTTCTGCAATAGCTGATTTTTTTTTCTCCTACAACTCTCTCCTGCAATATTAAAATTTTCCATATTAAAAGCCCACACACTGGGCTGCATCATGGTAATGTGTCAAATGTCACCGGTTGTTTCTTCTCACATTTAATTTAATGCTTTATGTCTACAATAAAAATATTCTGTAAATGTTCAATGATAGTATGCAGATTACCAGTTTTTTTCTGATCTGGTGGTATATAGTAAGAAGGAGAATCCTGAGAAGTGTTTGATTAAAATATCAGAGGCTTGATCTCCAGAGACAGGTTGAATGACTTCAGCAGTGGTCCCATGGGTGATAAACATGAAAATGTGTTCTTAAAAAGAAGTTTATTTTGGTTTATCTTCATACCTCGAAACATTGAATTTTTCAGAAAATAGAAATATAGCTTACAAAAGACTAGCCAAGCCAAACTTTAAAAAAAAAAAAACAACTCTATTTAATACTTTCAAATATGGATGGTTTTTATTTCATCTTAGGGCAAGGGCCAGAAATGAGGGTGGAGGAAATGAAGGGGAAAAAATTCAATGGAAAATTATCTGTTGATGACAACATGTATGGTAATTTATTTGACTAGACTAACATATAGAGTATTCATGCTGGAAAAATTTCTTTTCAATGTTGTAAAGATAAACAACATTGAATGTAAAAAATAAAAAGGAATTATACACAGAATTGAGGATCTATAAAGTCTCCATTTTTTCTGTGGTATATAAATGTGTGATATGATATAATATAGTATAATATAATATAGAAACATTAGAACTGGTTTCAAATTTCCTGAATAATTCATGACTACTCATTTGGAAAACATGCCCCTGAAAGTTGACCACTGTTGAATTCCCCAGATGACTGGCTATCAACCTACTCCAGCCTTTGAAAGCACCAGTATAAAACATGATTACATAACCTGTACTAACCCAGATTTTTTTTCTCTCTCTCTGTTTCTCTTGGGTATATTCTCTTACACTTATCTGCCATCTCTTTGTTTTTTAAGTTTTTTTCTTCCATGGCGAGGCAGTAAGAGACAGAGAGACAGACACCTCCAACAGAACCTCACACTGTCACCTGCCCTGTTCCATCAGCCCCAGATAACGTACACATGTGCACATGCTTGCTCAAGGAGGTCTCTGGACACAACCTGGAACCTTCTCACTGAGAAAGCCTTGCAGAGGAAATAAAGGAAATAGTTAATACCATACCTGGAAATGGGCATGCCTGCTTTTCAGTCAGGCTTTTATTGAAGGTTTTAAATCATTCTAATTAAGAGTTGAGCTGGATTTGAAATTTTTCTTATGGCTATGATACCCTTACTGCACCACAGGCTACGAATTAATTTTAATAACTATCTTATTTTTAGAAATAGGGGCTAATTTTTCAGATTGTTCGTTTTTGTCCAATATCTCTTTTACTGACAACTTTAGATCTTTTCTTGAACTGCATCTCAGGGATGTTCTGTCATTCACAAGTTTCGTTTTCTGTATCTGTTCGCTGGGTGGGGGTGGTACTAGGTATTCTATGTTGTTGTAATAGAGCTTTAGTCTTAGGCAGCATCATATTTCTGCTAGCCTTTGCCCAGGGACCAAAGTTTTCTCCTTTCCTTTTTCTTTACCTGCAGTAGTTGTTCACCAGTATCCTGATGGCAGCCATGCTTGCTGTCCTTCCCCTGCAGATTAAGGCTTTTGTTCAGTAGGAGAGATAGGAGTCTGTATATCATAGCAATCTCTTCTCTTACCCCTCCTGGGAGATTCTGTCACCCTCCACTATTCAGCACCATAAAGGTGATTTTCTCAGAATTATTCCAACTTTTTTGTGAATACCAGCTGGAATTTATGGATAGAGGGATTTCGAGAGGGTATGAACAGCCTTTCTAATTGTTGCCCTGAGAAGCTTTGCCTCTCCCACTAGCACAACTTCCAACTGATCTGCATTGCCAGAAGCCTGGTGACCAACCGTGGATTCAGGTCTCCAGGTCAGCTTGAAGACACACTGGGTAGGTGTGTGTGCCTGTCATGCCCAACATCTCACTGAGCTGGAGGGATTGGGAAAGGGAGATGGGCATGATGAGATTCTCTCAGTGGTACTTCTCACTTGTCCTTCTCTCTCTTTCCTCCTCTCACTCTCTCTCCCTCTCTCTCTGGCCCATGTTTTATCATGAATAAAATCAACAAGAAAGAAAGAAAGCCAGTGCTCCAGGACTTGCTCTCTCTGCTTGTCTATCATTAGATTTTGGGCCATTTGATTGCTATGCAACCTCATCATGCCAATGGACCCAAGGAAGATCATGAATTTGTGTCTCATTTGACTTGTTTTCACTGGGATTAGGGGCCTCACTCTTTGCCGCTCCCTATATATCTGAATGGAAATCGCAAGAAAATCTTAGTTCTTGGGATTTTTAATTTTTTTGCTTTCTCTGAAAACTGCTTCTCCGGACTTGCCATAAGAACATAGTCAGAAAGATAACAAAATATTTCCTTCGGTATGCTCCAAAATAGCACAGAAAGGTAAACATAGTGATAATTTTGAAAGAGTCAGTTGTTACTAGGTACAATTTTATCTTCCTTTTACTTTTTCTTCTAAAATTACCAAGTTTTAGAAATATTTATACACACCCACAAGTGCTAACAAACAATATGAAAGAAAGACTGAACACAAAGTGTTCTCATTTGCCTAAGAAAAATGTGGTAGGCTAATAAATATTATTTCTACCTACTACTAATTTAATGAAATTTTTCTCCCCAGGGGAGCAGAAGTCACTTTAAGGTTTCCTAATTTGTTTTTTCATAGCTGGTAAAAGAAGAGATAATAGTCCTTATCATTTGTGTATGTGAAGAAGTCGAAAAAGATACTTTGCTACAGGCTAAAGTTAATTGGTCAGTGACTGCTCAGAAAGTCCAATTCTCAGTTAAGTGGATAGTTCCCTTCAGTTCCTGCTCCCAAATAAATTCTATGTAAGTCTTGAATTTTTAATTTAAGTGCCAACTATTAATGTGAATTTCCCATCATCTTGCTCTCTCTTTTCTTTTTTTCTTTCTTTTTGTCTCTCCCTTTAGATTCAAAGCCTGTGCTAAAAGTGTTCTCAAAAATGAGTCTTTGGATTCAATGTAATATAAACAAGATTAAGATGATAATAAATAATTAAAAAAAAAAATAAAACAGAATCTTTGGGTCAGCCAATAGCCCAGGACTAAGTGAACTGGATCTCACATGGCCAACTACTCAATTCCAGTCCTGCTTCAGAAACACACCAGGTGTGTGTGTGTGTGTGTCCAGCCCCAGAAAGGGGGGGGAGAAATGGAGGGAAAAGAATTACAGTGCAACCATTACCCCACAGAGGTAATTTTTTGCTCCACCCTCCACATCTCTTTCCTGTAGTACATTTAAGAGTCTTGTCTAACTTACTGGGCAGTGGTTAAGGCAGCTGGATCCCACATGGTAAACTCTGCAGTTTGAGTCCTGGACCCAGTGGTTTGAAAAACATGTTGAGTGCATGTGTGTGAATGCCCCAAATCCCAAAAGGAGGGAGAAATGGAAGAGAAGTGATTGTAGCATTGCCTTCTACCATGAAAGATACTTTTTCACTTCCCTTTTCTCTCTCTCTGTCTCTCTCTCTCTCTTTCTAAAAAGTGCATGTGCCCTGTGGCAAAATTTTTAAAAATGAAAAAAAAGAGTACTACGTAAAAAGCAAAGCTGAAGCCTTAGAGATCCCTTCTACAAAGTGCTGCTCTGACACGTTGTAGCTAGTCCATCCTAAGGTGATGAGTGGATGACACTCTGACTAGGCAGCTCTGCCTCCCGGAGAGAAGTGCTCGCAGACTGTCCTGTGCAGATGAGCGACTGAATCCTTGTCAGAATGCAGATTCTGATTCAGCACATGAGGCATAAGCTTAAGATTCTGCATTTCTTAAAAGAGCCCAAGAGGTACTGCTCACCAGACCATATTTTGAGAAGATTTTTTAAAACAATGAACTTCACTTTTAAAGATTCTCGTACTGAAGGTCTGTAGACTGACATTTGGACATTTAAAACATTTTGAATGGGATTGTATTGCACAGCTGGGAATGAGAATCACTTCTGTGGCAGTATCTCATCTTTGTGGAAATGTTTACAAAGGGTCATATGGAGATCAATTCCGAGTCCTAAATTACATAATATATGTTTCTTATTCATCAAATTCCATAATAAATTATTGGATAAAGCAAGGTCCTTTTTGAAATGCAATGAAATATGACACAGTAGTAAAGTAATATGTCTTTGGGGACCAGCAGATGGCATACCAATTACATCGCTGGACTCCCACATAGCCGACTGTGGTTTGAGTCCTTGACCTGGCGATTTGAAATTCACACTGGGCGCATGTGCAAGAGTGACCAAGATCTTGAGGGGATAATGGAGGAGAAGGGATTGTGGTGTGACTATCCCCCCAGGGGGCGATTTCTCACTTTCTATCTCTGTCTGTCTCTGTCTCTCCAGCGAGCATACGTGCCCTAAAGCAAAAATCCCTCTCAAAAAAAGAAGTAATATAACTTTCAAATTCAAATATTTGCATAAGTCTTTTAGGTAGGACACATTTTTTTAGAATTGCTTTCAGTGAAATGAAAATCATTTTGAATGCTCTTTTTTGCATAAATCTCTTTCTAAATATTAAATATAATCTTGGTCTTCATAGGTGAGATCGAGTGACTCTGGCGATCTGTGTTGGTGACCTAAATAAGTTTTAAACCACAGTTACAAAATCTCTAAATTTACAAAGTTTCTATCATCAGAATTTAAGACAGTCTCTTTATAAGAGCTTAACAAAGGGAGTTGTTTTGCTAATGAAAGTTCTGTTCTGTCTTTGCCCACTGACTGGGAGGCCTTTAATGTTTTCCTCAGTTTAGCCAAACTTTAGATAGGCTACTTTCTGCCCTTAAGCCCATGACCCTCCTTAACTTAGAGAATTTACTTTTGAAAACTTACAGCTATACGTTCTTACTCTGCCCCTTTGAAATGTAAACTTTTTTTTTTACGAATTATGTATTTAACTTTATTTATTCGTTCATTTATTTAAATTTGACCAGAGAGAGACACAGGAAAAATGAGAAAGCAAGCCACCAGGTCAGGTACTCAAACCATGGTCAGCCATGTGAAAGTGTCCAGCACCTTAACGACCACACCACCTGCTAGAATTGAAATACAAACTTTTTAAAAAGATTCTTGGAGAACTCAGGACTGTCTTTTTCAAGAATCTGGGAGTAATACTTTTCAAATGTAATCAAGGAAGATAGCATCCCTATTTCCCTTTATTTAGGAGGGTAGGAGCCTCTCTTTTCCTATGAAAATACTAGAAAGTTTACTTTCCTGGTGGGTAAGGTCAATTAGCCTAAGATCTTCCTACCTCAGCGCTTAACTCTCCTGCCTTTTTTTCAGTAGAGTTCAGACTGAACTTTGGCCTCTTTCTCTACTTAACTTTGTTCAGTATAATTTTTGCTTGGACATCACTGTGCCATTAAATTTAGGGAATGATCTGTTTCTTAAACTTTTCTAACAGAGAAACTCGTTGGTCTCTCATCTCTTTCCCACCATTCTCACTAATACCAGCTTGTGAGTTTTTTCTTGTTTTATGAAATATTACCTTTTCCTATCAGACTATAAATTTAGAGAATGATCTGTTTCTATGCTTTTCTAACAGAGAAACTCGTTGGTCTCTCATCTCTTTCCCACCATTCTCACTAATACCAGCTTGTGAGTTTTTTCTTGTTTTATGAAATATTACCTTTTCCTATCAGACTACAAGTCCATGAGGAAAAAGACTAGTCTGTTTGTTCACCATTTTATAAATAGTCCCTAATACAGTGTTTAAGGCAACATACAAAATCAAAATTGGAAGTAGCCACATAAGATTTATCAAAATCAAATTTAAATATCACTGTAAACTTTTTAGTGTACCAGATAAGATCCAGGAAGGAAAGTTCTATCAATTTGACAAGAAAAATTCTTTGTAGGTCAGTTCCCCAACCATAGCTGGAAAGTTTGCTGCTTTACATACCAGAAATCAGTTTCCTCAACCCTTATAAGTTCTAGGCTGCTTTCCAATTCTGTGCTAGGAATAATCATTCATTTTTATAATTCTCTAAAAATTTAAGTAAAATAAAATGCCAATGGCACTGAATAGAGGACTCTGTTTCCTCTCGATTTGTTTTACATGTTGACTCTGTCAGCAGGGAAATACAAGTTGTCCAACAGGAGATTCTATTTCAGAGAGTCCTTTGTTCTCTCTCCAGTTTTCTTAGTGGCATGTTAAATTTGTATAATAATGACTTAACACTTATTAAAGGTGACTATGTTTTAGGTACTATTTTCGACACTTCACATGCATCAAATATTCATTTTCTGAAGTCTTATGAGGGAAATACTATGCCTAAGACCATTTTACAGATGAGAACAACAGGCTCACAAATACAGAATACCTTTCTCAAGGTCTGCAATTTCCAAGTGAAAGAGCCACAATGCACAGTTTACACCCAAGCTATCTGATTCTAAAACTGATGCTTTTTGATTCTTTAATATAATTTATATTAATTTATACAATCGTTCATCATCTTATGGGAAAAATTATTAATTGATGTAGGTTACTACAGTCAAAATCAACATTTGATAAAACATGGACTTATTCGGAATGATGCCTTCCTTGTCATTTTTATTGTTCATCTTTCAAAATTAAGGAAAAAAATTTACCCAAGATTATCCTCAAAAATTTCAATAATATTGCTTTTATTGTAAAGTGTTCATATCTTCTTTGACTGTATGACTATTTGTTATAAAAGCCTGGACTATTGCTCATTTATTTCTCCTCTTAATCTAACTTTAGCCTAGAAAACTACATTCAAATTATTTGACATACCTGAGAACTCTATTAATTATTCAGAGCCTTCAAACAGAAGATAAAAAGTACTCCATAACAATTTCCATATCAATTTTCTTAGAATTTATATACCAGAAATGCAATTCATTTCATTTGTTGATCTTGTTGTCTGTCCTGTTACACGTTCAAAGATATCTGTTACTTACAAGCTCTCAAACATTCAGCCAATCTCTCTGTAATTGTGGGATGCCAGGAAGTTTTATTAATATCCAACATGTTATAGGTTAAATAATAAATACACAGGCATCATAACTAGACTTTTCTTTGAGAACTCCAGGAAAACTGACCTTCATACCCAGGACTATATTGCTGGTCTTACCTGCTTGCTCATTCTTTAGTATTTTGTCCCCAACTCTCTGTCTCGCTCCTGACACAGCACTTCATCTATAGTGCTGCCTCATGAAATCCCTCCCTGGCTTCAGGGTAGCATTATCTCAAGAACTTTCAAAATGTTTTCACGACTCAGCTCCACTCCCAGAGAATTTGTGTTTTGGAAGGATCCAAGCATTTTTTTAATGAAAATTATTTATTTATTTGTTAACAATTTCATTTTTCCTTTTCATCATTGTCTATCTCTATAAGCACACAACTTGTTTTTTAAAGTAGGCACACAGTACACAACAATCAAATCAAGGATGTTATATACATAATTTTCAAAGGAGAAATTTACATTTCTTACTTATGTCAGGTATTTCTTCCTTGAGCCCCTCCCAACCACCCTGTACTATCCACTCCCTCTCTTCTACAGTCTCTGGTATCTACGCTGGTCTTCCCTACTATTATTATATCTTTGCATCTCTCAACTCACAAGACAATCCAGTGGGGAAGTCTCTTCAGCAAATGGTGCTGGAAGTACTGACTATTACTTCTAGAAAAATGAAACTGAATTATCTCTCACCAATAGCAAACAACTCAAAATGAATCAAAGATCTAAATGAAAAGCCTCAAACTATAAAGCACTCAAGAATTTTTACAATAGCATTCTCAGAGTTAAAATGTGACAAGGACTCAGAACCTCTGGATTTTTCTTTTTCTTTTTTTTTTTTTTTGGAGAGGTTTTTGCTATAGGGCACATGTGCTCGCCAGACAGAGAGAGACAGAGAGACGGAAAGCGAGAAATCACCCCCCAGAGGGGATGGCCACGCTGCAATCCCTTCTCCTCCATTCTCCTCTCGGGATCTTGGGCGTGCACGCACATGTGCCCGGTGTGAGTATTAATCCACCAGGTCCGGGACGCGAACCGCAGTCAACTCTGTGGGAGTTCAGCGACATAGCCCTTACACCAACTGCTGGTCCCAGAACCTCTGGATTTTTTTTTTTTTTGAGAGGTTTTCGCTATAGAGTGCATGTGCTTGCCAGATAGACAGAGAAAGACATAGAGAAAGCAAGAAATCACCCCCCAGGGGGGATGGTCATGCCACAACCCCTTCTCCTTCATTCTCCTCTCGGGATCTTGGGCACGCACGCACATGCGCCAGATGTGAGTTTTAAGCCACCGAGTCCAGGATGCAAATCTCGGTCTACTAATTGGGTGCCCAGCAACATAGCCATTATGCTAACTGCTGGTTCCCAGAATCTCTGGATTTTTAACCAGAGTAGGCGTTTCATTTGATTTACTTCTGGTGCTTACTCAAACCCTTCTTTCGAAAAAATACTTGAACTTCTTACGCAAATATGTTCCAAGCCCATTACAGAATTGTTATGCCTTCCATATGATAACTGTAGAAATTAACTTACATCTTCATTAGGACTCTTTAAAAAGTACTGTACTTAATTCTATATATCTGCCTTTTTTATTGATGTGTTTGAGAAAAGAACTCATAACTAAATTTATTTAGACTTTGTCACCTTTAAAATGGAATTGTAAGAAAGATTGCTGTGGGGCCAGCAGGTGGTATAGCGGTTAAGGGGGCAAGATTCCACGTGGCTGACTACATGGTTCAGGTGCCGTAGCTGGAGGTTTGAACATCATGCTGAGTGCATGCATATGTGTGCCCAAAATCCAGAGAGGAGAATGGATGAGAAGGGACTGTAGTGTGGCCATCCTCTCTGAAAAGGAGGGAGTGATTTCTCAATTTTTCTCTCTCTCTCCCTTTTTCTCTCTTTCCAATGAGTGCACGCATGCCCTATAGCAAAACAAACAAACAAACCAAACACAAAAATCAAAAAGGGTACAACTAAGGGAAACAGATAAAATATTAATAAAATCCAAAAACATAATGGATGATCAATAAATCAATTAGCATGTGCTTAAAAATACATTAAATATTATAAAGTAAGAATTTGTCCTAGATGTAAATAAACACTGAGATTGTCACCCAATTAATGTATGCTTGTCAGTTCAGAGAATTAAACTGGAAAAGCTCGTTCTGCACATCTTTACCAGAACATCACAACATGCGAGTCAGTCCCACTGTTCCCTGAGTAAATGCCTTCCTCAGACTTCTCAGACTTTATTCCCTCTCTGCAGGCAACACACCTGGAAAAGACATGCTCCTCACTCTGCTCAGATCTGACACTAATATGTATCTTAATGTAACTGGTGCCTCTTAGGCAGGTAGCCAAATCACTGGACCCATCTCATGGTCCCACCTTTAAACAACCTCCTCACCATGCTTAAGCACCCATATTTTTCTAGGACTGCCATTTACTGGATGCTTTCATCACTCTGCTTTAGCTCTGACTCGCTGAATTAAGCCATTCCTCTGCAGGGCACCCTCACACCCTGGTTGGGCCCCAAAACCATGCATCAGACCACTCTCCCTTGTGGGCACCCTCTGTTTTTAGTCCATGTTCTGAGGATATAAGAGAATACCTGAGACTGGATAATTTATAAAAATAGTGATTGATTTATCTCTTGACTAGAAGGCTGGGAAATCCAAAGGCAAGAAGCCAACTTTGGGCAAGGCTTTCATACTGAGCCGTAACATGGTGGGAGGTGAAAGAGCATGCAAGCACATGTGGAAGAGTGCACAAGTGTAAGAGTAGCTTGCTTTTACAAGAGAACTTATTCACTGTCTTGAGAACTTTCTCACTCTGGAGATAGCAATACTTACCCATTCATTAGAGCAGACAGATTTAGTTTCCAACACATGAACATGTGTGGTACACATTCAAACCATAGCACCCCCATACCCCACACACAACTACCTTTCCATGGGGAGGCCCAAGTGGAGATGTCTTTGCCTCTCAGAAATAGCTGCTTCTCTCCCCAGTCAGGCAGGCATCCTCACTTTTCTCAGCATGACCTCTTTATAGTGGGTCTTCAAAAAGTTCAGGGAAAATATTCATATTATGAAAAATCTCTACATAGATTTGAAAATTAGTTTACACCATAATAACCTTGTATTTTAATTCTGTTATTCTACAGATTTTTTTGGCAGACCTATTGCATTTTGCTTGGCATATCCTAATGGCCTTTGGACTCTATTAGTCCTTGTGGGCTACTGTAACAGACTATCATAAACCGAGGGGCTGATAGAAAACAGAAATTTATTGTTCACAGTTCTGAAGGCTGGGAGTTCAAGAACCTGGCAGATTCAGTGTATTATGAGGGCCTTTTCTTGGTTCATAGAAGACAGTATAACTTGAAGATTATAGACAGATTCAGAAATTCTTTAGTTTGTTATTGGATATAAGAGCAAGATTTTGTATAAAACTTGAACTCAGCAGAAAGGAATGTTCAATCTTAACATAGATAAGGAAGTTTACTTATCACACGACTTTTTGCCAGAGTTAGGATATTAAAAAGTAAGCCACAATTACTGACGCAAGGTGACCTGTTACACAAGTTGGTAGCATGTAAACATGCCTTTCCCCAGGCTCCTTTGGAATAAATTTTAGAGCAAAGAAAACTGGCCAGAGTTCAACCCTCACAACTAATAAATATGGAGAATAACACAATTAGAAAAACCACCATTTTGTAACTATCAATATAGTAACTGACTTTTTTTTTTTTTCATTTTGATCATGTTACGCACCTAAGGGAGCATTGATCTGACCTATACTACTCTTCCTGGGAATTAAGATGTCTGTAATTTCCAAACTTGAAATTAAGATTCTGATTGTGGGCAGCACCCACATCAGCCTTCAAAAACTAAGGAAATTTTACCCTGAAACCTGAAACATTAAAAATGAGTGTTAGAGAAGGCCCAGCTACAGTAACTTATACTTATAGAGGGTGCTATTTGACAAGTTAACATCATATGGGAGGCCTGGGCTCGACTTCCACTTCATCCTAAAAAGCTGGGAGCAAGTGTACTGGCTTGCAGTCCACCTACTTAGAAGGCTGGAGCTGGAGGATGAAAACCTGTCAAAAACAAAAAAGTTTTAGACAAAATAGTTCTTCTAGGAAAAAAGTCCAACTCATTTTTTTTTTTTTTTAAGAGCTTTCCAGTAGCCTCAGGTGGCATGGTTTTGAAGGCTCTGGACTCCCATATGACTGACTGTTATTCAAGTCCCGGACCTGGTGGCTTGTTTTCTTACTTTCCCTTTCTCTCGCTCTCTGTCTCTCTCCGGTCAAATTCAAAAAAACGATAATGACAAAAAAAATAAAATAAATAATTATTTAAAAAAAAAGTTTTCAGTGCTGCTAAAACTAATAGAGCAAGGCACACAGTAGATAACCCATACATAAGAACATAAAATGCCACAACATGGCAACTGAACCTTAATGTTGTGAACGTAGGGCTTGCCAGGTCATTCAAATATGAAGGGACTTCAAAGAGGTCATGGAAAATGGAATTAAAGTACCAGTTTGTTTTGGTGCAAAAAATGTTTCTAAAACTCATGCACAGTTTTGTTTTGTTTTGTTTTCATGATATACATTTCCCATGAGCTTTTTGAAGACTTGTATCATGTTTCTTGCTTTAGTTTCACTTTTGTTGCCTTGAATACACTGCAAACCAAACTAATTTAAACTATTAAGCAGACATATCTGCTCTCCCAACTCTCCTTTATTTCCTACTATCATCACAAGCAGGCACTGCTCCTTTCTGCTTCTGTCCACAGGGGTTAGTTTCATGCCTTTCTATTTCCTTATTTCTAAATCTCCCTTACCCAAATCATTATGCAAAAAGCAATTCAGCTTTGCCTCAGTTTCCGCCTTCAAACTCACTTGCCAAAACCCAAGACAGGGCTCGGTAAACAAGAGCCTGCTGCTGCAAGAAATCCTCTGTTAAAATTCAATGGAAGTTGTAAATGAAATGTTGCCCCCGTTACACATGTAACAATGGAAGTTGTAAGTGAAATGTTCCCCCCGTTACACATGTTACATGAACGGTTGGGTGTGATGGCACAGGCCTATGGTACTAGCTGCTTAAGAGGCAGAAACTGCAAGAGTGCTGAGCTCAAGGGTTTTGGCCTGCAGTGAACTCACACTAAATTTAGCAACAGTATGCTGTACCATAAAGAGATTCTTTTCATCAGCTGGGAGAAAATGCTGTAAAAGATACTTAATTCAACCATAGCAACCTGCACCACCGTGTTTTAAAAATTCACTTGTTTAAAAATACAGCTCATTTTCAATTTAATGTTAAATTATTTTTTATTTTATGTTGCTTATTTTGCAAATTTATCTGCTACTAATTTATAATAGAAAAGTAGTATGTTCAAATTATATATTTTTGTGTTATAATCAGTAACATATAAATATTAAATTTTAAATATTTGTCTCTCAAATGTGCCTATTTGGTTTCAACTTATTTTTATGTGTATATTCTGAATACTTTTTAGTCAGATATTGATACCAATAATGGTATATTTATATTGTTGAATTAAATATACACAAAGCGCACACACACACGCACACACAAATACTTTGCCATTCTGTGTTAGTAGTACAATTCTATAGAGGGATGAATTTTTCAGGATGGAAACAGAGCAGAACAAAATTCACATGGTGGTTAAAACACAGATGTTCAGCAATGGCCACTGGAAACCAAAAAAAGTATTTTAATATGATTGTTTTGATCCTGCAGATAACATTTTAAAATTCCTTGTCGACAAATCCAAGATTTCTGCAAGTATCTAAAAATTCCTACAAACTTAAATATGCACTGCCATGTTTTATTTACCTTTTACAACTAAAGTATTTTTCATTTATTAAGAGAACAGTAAGAAGCTTTCAGTGCAAATTGCACTTGTGTATGTTGTCAACAAGAATTATTGGAAGAAGAATTTAAGGACAGAGCTACATTTGGATAATAGTAGAAATATAAAGTGGTAACATTCAAGTCTGTCAGAATAATCTATTTTATCTATCAGGAACAATAAAGCATGAAAGTTTCAAAAAACAGAACAAAACAAAACAAAAGAATGATGTAGATACAAGAAGGATAATACAATAAAACAAGGGAGTCCATAAATTGATTGAGCTTAGGTTTGCTGACATTTTTACTTTATTCCAACTAACAATGAACTCTAATACTCTAGAGTATATTTGTATTACAAGATCATTATTTATAGCTATTCTATTGTTACTATTAGTAATGAACATCATTATTTTGTAAGCTATTTTCAAAATATAAAAGGTAACATTATTCCTCAAAAATAAACATGCTAAAAATGAACAATTGAGAGAATGATCTTCATCATTTATCACCTTACATTACAGTATATAATTTCAACACTTATATTAGGTTGACAAATGCAATGGTTTAGAAAATAATTACATGATTAATTGAATGATTAATAATAAAGAAAATATTTATAATAAACACTGCTATTAATGCCTGACATTCACTGAATGCTTATGTGCTGGTTCCATGCTATGTACCTTTTTCTCTTAATGGCCAGAGAGCATGTGCTCTCACCAGAGAGAGACAAATACAGCGTGGTCATGCTTCAGTCCCTTCTTCTACATTTCTCCATACTCTCAGGATTTGGGGCAGCATGCATATCTGTCCTGTATTTTTTTTTAAGCTGCTAGGAGTGGGGTTTTGAACCTACAAGGTCGGCTGTGTGAGATCCAACTCCCATAACCATTAGGCTATGTGGCTGGTAGATCATTAATGTAGATAATGTCAATGAATTGTCACTATTCAAGTTACAACTATTATCAATCACTACATTATAGATAACTATAATAAGACAAAGAAATATTTTAAAGGTTTAAATACTCTTTTTTTTAACAGCTTACCAAAACTGTAAGTAACTGAATCAAAATGAATATGTTAACATCTTCAACCAAACACACTACATTTAAATAGATCAGAACTTGTCCCCACTAATGAAGTTTGTTTTCTGGTTTATTTCTTCCATGAGTGAGAGTGAGCACAGTGAGATAGTACCCCACAAAGTGTTCAAAAGTCTTGGGCCACCCCCATGCTCAGCCAGTCCCACATCATGGTCATGACACGGCGCACATACTCAGGGAAGTTTGAACATGAACAAGAAGCTTCCCATGAGGAGCAGCCTCACAGAATGCAGCATTTTACCCTTGCACCACCATGCAGCCCCATTCACAAAGTTTTGAACATAAAACATACATCAGATGTGAGTTTATAACTGAGAGAGAGAAAGAGGGGAAAAAATAGATGAAAAGTAAGTAAAAGTAGTGAGATATGGTTCCTATATTGATCAAACATTGTAAGTCACCCGTAATTGTCAGCTTTACTTTACAGCTCTCTCCTCAGCATCCTTCTCTTGATAACGTTTTGTACACAGGTTGAGAGCCATGGACCTGGAGGTTTCTGCTCAGATCCTTACAACTTCATGCCCAAGATGGTGATCATCAATGTAAGGTCATCAAGGGTGTCAGCAGGAGGAATGCTGTTTACACTGTGTGTGTATTCCCCCCAAGGGGAATTTCCATTTCTTCAGAGAGTATATTTCTATTTTTACTGGAGTAGCATCCTTATTGACAGTGCTCTGACTTCTGGGTTCAGGTTTTCAGTCCCTTGCCTTATTACCTGGGATAGGTCCATCAGGAGGAGTTCCATGCAAGGATCGATTGCTCTCTATATAGATTGTATTGGGTCAAATATTTAAATTATACAAAAAAAGTACATAAATTTGCCAATACATGTTATTGCTTGGTTGAAATCTTAATCCCCCACCTTTTCAAGTGGCTTTTGCAGTAGGGTGCATGTGGTCACTGGAGAGAAAGACAAATACAGTGAGAGGAAAAGTGAGAAATCTCCTCTTAGGGGGATGGCCACACTACAATCCCTTCTCCTCTCAGTATCTTGGGTATTCATGCACATGTACCTGGTGTAATTTTCAAACCACTGAGTCTGGGACTTAAACTGCATTTGGCCATGGGGGAATCCAGCGACATAACCACTAAGCCGTCTGCCAGTCCCATAATTTTAACCCTTTTTAAAATGTGTATTTTTAAATAGTTTTAGACTTACAAAAATGTTGCAAAAGTAACACATAGAGCAGGCGTATATTCTTCCCTTAGCTTTCCCAAACAATAAAGTTATGTAATCATTATATAATAACTAAAATCAGGAAATAATATTAAGACAATGTTATTAATGCTATTAATAACATTATTAGCCTATCAGGCCATCATAAAAACAATAAAAGTTGGCTAGCATAACAACAAACTTTTATTTTGTCACATTCCAGAAGTCTGGGAAGTCAACAATCAAGATGAGGATATGGCCGGGTTGGTGTCTAAGGAGGGCTTCTTCCTTGGGTTTTTGACACCTGCCTTCTCATGCATGCTCTCACAGCTTCTACACAGTGCGTGTGCACTGAGCAAGCTCTGTCATCTCTTCTTATAAAGACACTAGTCCTTTTGATCAAAGTTTTACTCTTATGACCATGTTTAACCTGAATTATCTCTTTACTCCAAACACATCCAAATACTAGGTTTTAGAGCATCAACATATAAATTTGGGAGGCCATATACAGTCAGTCTGTAAGAACAGTAACCTATGGAATTTATTCAGATTTAACCAAATGACCAATGCAGGATGGTAAATTTTGTTTAGTTTTCAGGTCCACTTAGTTTGCTCCAATTTGGAACAATTCTTTGATCATCCTCTTTTCATGACATATCATGACAATTTTGAAAAGTGCTTTTGAAGAGTACTTATAAATATAGAATATCTATAAATTTGGGTTTTTCTCAAGTTTCTCATCATTATTTTGTGCTAATGAATTTGAGGAATGAATACCATGAAATTATTATTAAACTAAGACTACACAAAATGTTCTGTTTCTCATTATGCTTTCACCCACCAATTTCAGCTTCAGTCAGTGATTTTTGCCTACAACAATTGTTACTACAGGAATTGACCAGTGGCTTGAGGAAGAGCTTTCCCTTCTCATCCACATATTTATTTATTGAATTATTCATTACATCAGTCTGTTCTTATGACTAGTCATTCTCTTTATGAGTTAGGACGAAATACTACCATTACTGCCCTAGAATTATCCCAAATTTTGGCTAATGGAGCCCCTTCAAGTTGACTTCTATGCTTAACCAACTTATCCCCTTATATATTTTTCAATAGACATTCTTCTTTAGAGCAGCTTAACATTTACAGGAAAACATTATGATAATATTCCTGAGAGTGTTCATCTACTCTATACCCCATGTCTCCCATTATTAACACCTTATGTTGATATAGTACATTTTTATAATTAATGAACCAAATAAAAATTATTATTAATTAAATCCACAGGGTTTTGTTTTTTGTTTTTTGTTTTTTTTAGTTTTTGCCTAACATTTCTTTTCTGTTTTTCAGTCTTATCCAGGATACCACATTTAATTATCATGTCTCCATTAGGTCCTTTCAGCTGATGTAACAGGAAAATGTGTGTCTGAATATTAATTAACATCTATATACTTATGTCTGGATCTACATTAAACATGTAGTTCACATGGATGGCTCCAACTCTAATTCATAACTGTATGAATCATTCTAGCTTCCTCTCCTTGGTTACTGATAACCTACCTCTACAACAGTGAGAATTTTTGCTGCTACTCTTTATTATTTATTTATGTAATTATTCAAATCCACTCTACTAACAGAGCAGTATCATGTTATAACCCATCCTGCTCTATGAAACAGCCTTTACCAAGTAGAGTGCCTGTACGGAGTTCATTCTGTCTCTATTCTTACCAGTGTTACATAGGCCTGAACTTTTCCCTCCACCATCTTCTTATTTTTTATTCATTTATTTTTTTAATTTAAATTTATTTGCTTACGTTCATTCCCTGTACATCATTACAGCATACAAAATGATGTTTTCCATCCAGAGTACACTGTATATTGTCTCAATCAAGCACATCAACATACATGTTATTGTCAACAAAAAAATTTCCATTTCTTGTTTCCTGTATGTTTGGCTTTTTTCCCCCCATCCTTGATTCCCTATCTCTTACCCTCTGCCATCTTCCACTCCACTCTCTTCCTACACTGTCTCTGGTATCTATTCCACCATCTTCTTTGAGATTAGTTCCTAATATAGAGTGTGTTGACACACAGTTTGAATCTCTTCCTGGGATTTTCCCATCTTCAATTGATTCGTTATTTTTGCAACCATTAGAACTAATTCTTGGTCCGACCTCCAGCAATGTCATTAAGGCAGCTGGATTACACATGGCCAAATATGTGTTTTGAGTCTCAGACTTGGTGGCTTGAGAAAAACTGGGAGTCCCACATCCTGAAAGGCAAGGAAAAAGGGGAAAGGATTTCTGTGTGGCCATTTCCCATGAGGGATCCTTTTCTACTTTCCCTCTCTCTCTGTCCCTCACCAGGGAGCCCATGTTCCTTTCGGAAAAACAATAAATTAATAAATAAATAACTTACCTGTGTCCTAAACTTCAGGGAAATGCCAAATGTTACATATCCATCATTATATTGGTATCTTCTATAGTCTCATTGCCCTAAAAATTTTATATCCTCTACTTATCCAACTCTCCCATCTCATTTTAGAATTTCTTTCTTCTTTTCTTTTTTTCCTTTTTTAAGAGAGGTTTTTGTTATAGGGCATGTGCGCTCACCGGAGAGACAGAGAGAGACAGAGACACAGAAACCAAGAAATCACATGAGTGGGATGGCCATGGCATAATCTTGTCTCCTCCATTCTTCTCTCGGGATCTTGGGCATACATGCACAATGCTTGGCATGAGTTTGAAGCTACCAGGTTCAGGACTAAAACCATGGTTGACTACATGGGAGTTCAGCGATGTAACTATTATACCATCTGCTGGTCCCTATTTTAGAATTTCTTATTTACCTATAATTGTTGTATGACTTCATGGGGCACAATGTGGATTTTAAATCATGCACATACTATGCAATAATCAAATGCATGGTAATACCATAGTAATCATTTTCAACAAAGGACACCACATTTGAGAGATTCGTTTGATTGGTAATATCTTTTTTTCTTTTTCACTCATGTGGGCTATGCTGTTCCACAACCCACCTTCTTCTCCCCGATCTCCTGGAAATCAGTCATTACTTTGCTATTTTTGTAGTTTTCCCTCTCTATAATGTCAGGTAAGTGAAGTCATATGGTATGTAGCCTTTCTTTTATTTAAAGAATTATTTATTAATTTCATTTGTTATTATTATATTTCTAATTTGTTTTAAGGTATGGACTCTCACTAGAGAGAATAAAAAGAGAGAAACAGAGAAAGTGAGAAAACAAGCCACCAGGTCTGGAACTTGAACCACAGTTGGCCCTGTGGGAGTTGAGCACCTTAACCACCATGCCACCCGCTAACCCAGAATGTAATTAATTTTTTAATATCTGTATTTTCTTCTACATGACACTTTGGATTTCTTCACTATTTTTATTTTTGTTGAGTCATGTATCTGATTATTTTATTTTTTTATTTCTACTGAAAAAATTCTTACTAGAATGATTTTCCTTTGGTCATTATTTGACTACATCTGAATTTTGTATGTAGTACATTATTATTATTTTCTAGAATTCTATAATTTGATTGGGCTTTCTCTTTCACTCAATACTTGTTTAATGAAAGGTGTTTACACTTAAAGTGTGCAAAAAACAAACTTTCTAGTTTTACTGTTTTGTTATCTGAATGCGTTTTTCATAATATTTCTACATTGGCAACTCAATGATGTGTATTTCTTAACCTAATATATGTTTAACTTTTGTGATTATTTCATGGCTAGCATAGATTATTCTTTATAATTACTGTGTAAAAGATATATGTATATCCAGTAGCTTTACCTTATTATATTATTTAGAAAATCTAGCTACTTATTTATAATTGTCCACTTGATCTGTTTTGTACTAGTAGAGGAGTAAAATATTATCAGTCTGGTTCCAATGGGGCTTCCTAGTATCTCCTGTATTATTCATAAAGATGGATTATGTGTTACTTGTACATGGATATTTCTGTTATATTTTCTTTGTGAATTATGGATTTCAGATTAAATAATATATGTACTTATCACAATTTATACTTTCTGGTTTGAATTTTACTTTTCCAATGTCAGGATCACTAACTTTACATTTTTACTGTTTCAATCTATTCCTGATTGCACTTTTAGCCTTTTGGAGTCACTATTTTTATGAGTTCCCAATGTTCTGAATATAGTTGGGTCATGCTTTATTAGTCAAAATAACTGATCTTTTAATGAGTCCATCTTGTTCACATTTATTGGTATACCTGATATGTTTGCTCTGTTTGTGATAGAAAGTGGATGAACATGGGAGATTTACTGCTGAGTGAAGCAAGCTAGGTTATGGAGAGATATTGTATGTCTCCACTTAAAATATACCGTCTGTCCCCACTGTGTGACTGAAAGATTAGAAGACATAGAAATGTGGAAAATGGTTATAGATACCAGATACAATGTGGGAAGAGGGTGGGAGGAGGAGAGTGTGAAGAAAGACATTATTGAGAAAAATAGAGAGGCAAGACATTTATGGGACACGGAAACAGACTGTTATCTGTTTGATGATATCTTGTATAGTATCCCCAACTGGAGTGGTATGGAATGTATTTATGTTGGAAAATTCACTTTACAAGCTAAATGATGTATAGTGATCAAATGTATAAAGGAAATTAAAATATATTTTAAAATAAACTCTATTATATTTTTAAGTATGTAGATGATGTGATATTAACTCTTTTCTTTCTTTAGAAAATGTGCATTACTTTGAATCAATCAGGCACATGTTGGTTAAGGCATCTGGATCCCACATGGTGACCATGCAGTTCTAGCAACTGATCCTGAGGCTTGAAAAACACACAGGGTGCATGTGAGTGCATGATCAAAATCCTGAAGGGAGGGAGAAATGGAAAGAGAAATACTGTAGAATGACCATCTCTCCTGAGGGGTGTTTTCTCACTTTTTCCTTCTTTCTCTATATTAGTCTGTCTCTCTCTGACAAGTGCACATGCCTTATGACAATTTTTAAATGTATGTTCTTTTATTTTTAACTTATACAAAAGCTGGTATTTTTAAAGGTCTGTGGTTTTAATAGTTTTTTTCTTTGTATTTATGTCTTCTTTAAACACTTTTATTCACCTTTTATACCTTCTTTTAATACTGTCACTGTGTGTGGTAAGTACATTTAAAATTGACTCTCTAAGTCTTTTTAAAGAATACAACGCAATGTTATTAACTACAATAGATCTTTAAACTTATTTGTCTAACTGAAATTTTGTATGTTTGACCACAAAGTTCCCAATCCCCTACCTGCTGGCTCAATTCCAGGACCACCAATCTTTTCTCTGCTTCTAAAAGTTTGACTTTTTATTTTTCTATAGGGTATGTGCACTCACCAGAGACAGAGAGAAAGAAAAGATAGAGAAATAACCCCCACGAGGTGATGGTCATACTGCAATCCCTTCTCCTCCAACCTCCTCTAATAATTTTGGGCATGCATGCACATGCTCCCAGTGTGATTTTCAGGCCACTAGGTTGGTATTCAAACTGTGTAGATAGCCATGTGGGATCTAACCACATTAACCTCCATGCCACCTTCTCGCCCTGGGTTTGACTTTTTAAAAATCCCCATAAAAGTGAGATCATACAAAATTTTTCTTTGTTTTTCTAATTTATCTCACTTAATGTCCTTTAGATTAATTTATGTTGCTAAAATGACAGGGTTTTCTTCTTTTATAAGGCTCAGTAATATTCTATTGTATTTATATACAACATTCTCTTTGTTCATCCATGAATGAACACATAGACTGATTTCATATCTTAGTTATTATAAATAATCTTGCAGTGATTTCATTGGCTTTGGCCATATCTAGAAAATTGGGATTGCTGAATCATATAGTAGTGTTGTATAATTTTCTGAGGAAGCTTTATACTGTTTTTCACAATGGTTGTATTAATTTATTTACATTCCCTCAAATGTACAAAGGACCTCTTTTCTCCACATTCTCAGCAACACTTATCTCTTGTTTGTTTCATTTTCGTTTGTTTGTTTTTTGGATAATAGACATTCTAACAGGTTCAAATGTCATTGTGATTTGGATTTGCATTTCTATGATGACTCATAATGTTGAGTATTTTTTCATGTACACGTTGGCCACTGAATATGTTTGAAGAACCCCTTTTCTTAACACTGATAAGGAGAGTTGTTTTTGCTGAATCTAAGCTCTTTTCATTCTTCCCTTCTGCAGTCTTACCCATATGTTTACTCTTTTTTTTTTTTTATTAATTCTTTTTTTTTTTTTTGGAGAGGTTTTTGCTATAGGGCACGTGCGCTCGCCAGACAGACAGAGAGAGACATAGAGACAGAAAGCAAGAAATCACCCCCCAGGGGGGATGGTCACGCTGCAATCCCTTCTCCTCCATTCTCCTCTCGGGATATTGGGCACGCATGCACACACGCCCAGCGTGAGTTTTAAGCCACCGGGTCCGGGACACGAACCGTGGTAGACTACGTGGGAGTCCAGCGACATAGCCATTACGCTAACTGCTGGTTTCCCCCATATGTTTACTCTTTAACTCGTCTCCAAATTTTGTTTGATTACTCCCTAAATGTAAGACATAGGAAGTCATTGAATTCTAGGCTAGGCAAAAACATCTACTGTCCAAACTAATATTGTCCATTCACACTTGACTTAATTAAATAATGAATAAATCCACTCAGTGGATGTGATCTTGTTAAACCAACATCACACCCAGATTTTGTTCTATTATCGTACCATATGATTCATTTTCGCTATATTTTCTTTCAGAGTTTAAATACTAGAAATTTCTTGAACAAAAACTAATATTAGTACTCCCAAAGTATCTATGATTTCTTGAAGTATACTTAGTAATCCTTTGAGTTTTTCATTCTGATCTCCTCTGACTATTCTTTTAGCTCTTCAAGTTCTATTTAACTGTATCATCTAGCCATCTTGATTGTTAGGTGATAGTTTATATATCACTCTTTCTAAGAACTGTCAGTTTCCTGAAGGAGTCATCTCAATCTACTTGCTGATCTTTTACCTCTTTTTCCTTCACATTTCACTGGGTATCAAGAACTATTTCTGAATTAATAACAACTTACTCATTGCCATTTTTCTGCAAATGTATTTATTTAGCAAAATTACATTCTTCTTGGTTTTATGTTAGACTATTCTGTCCTTCAAGATTTTACTTTCCCAATTTTTATCCTATCAGACTATTATCAAAATCAATTTGACTTTTCCCAGTTTAATCACTTACCTTTATTTTGTTGTCTTTCTTCTACTACTCCTGTTTGTTGCCTAGTATGTCTTTAAAACTCACTACACTTTCTCCTTAATTTCTTGGGCAGGTTTGATTCCAGAAGAAAAAAAAAATATTTTTTTGAGATTTTTTTGCCTTAAGGCAAGTGTGTTCACCTGAGAAAGAGAGACAGACAGACAGACAGACACAGTGAGAGGGAAAGTGAGTAATCACCCCCAGCAGGATGGCCACACCACAATCCCCTCTCCATTTTCCTCCTAGAATCTTGACCATGCATGCACACATGTCTGGTGTGCATTTCAAGCCAATGTGTCTGGATCTCGAACAGCAGTTGCTCATGTAGTCAGTCATTCAGAGATGTAACCGTTAGGCCATCTGCTTATCCAGAAGAAAGAGTATATTATGTGCAGGTTTTATTGTTTATTTCACATTAGGGCTTGTGATTACTTATGTGTTGATAAAATACATACTTTCTTCACAGTAAGGGGTTTTATTCCTCTAATTTGATTGCCAAAATAAAATTTACCCTTTTTCATGGGTGTTAGCTAATCTAAAACCAACTTGATTCCTTGTGGTGCCAAGTAACACTCGAACTATAGACAAAAATGTGTGAAATAAACCCTGAAGGCAATTCAGAAAAAAAATTAAAATGGAAAAAGGAATTGGATCAGATACTGTAGTATCTGTAGTACCAGATCCTGTAGTATCAGACTTGTAATATCAGATACTGTAGTGCCTTCTAACAAAACAGCCTTTACTTTGATGAGGCTTGTGTCTTTGCTAGAGGCTACAGTATATGAATCCAACTATGGCAAAATGTCTATGCTATAGAGCCTCAGCATGACCCAATTTACACTTGTCTTCTTTTTTAAAAGGTATCATCAAAGCCCAAATTCCCCTCCTTCAGTTTCCATATATCTTAATGTACTCTCAATACCATTCCTTGTTCTACTCAAAAACTTTGTTTACACACTGGATTTTTTAGTTCAAAATGACCAGTATATATCTGCTTTCTTCCATACCTAGGTTCTAAACAAACTGATAAGTCAAGTACATGAATGAATAAATGAGAGATTAAAATATATTTTATTTTATTGATAAAATTCAGGTTAAAAGATGCATCTTAGTACTGCAGGTATAAGATATTCTAAGCCTAATATTTATCTACCACTCACAGGAAGTGATGAGAAGCATAGCCCTTTATTTTAGGGGCAATTTCTTTTGATACTCCAGCAGAAAGGAGCAGAAGACACATATAGAGCTGTTTGTTTGGCTCATTAAAAAAAAATACATATGAAAGAACCAGCAGGTGGCATGGTGGTTAAGGCTCTAGACACTCTCACATGGCTGACTGCAGTTTGAATCCTGGATCTGGTGGCTTGCTTTCCTACTTTCCCTCTTCTCCCCGCCTCCTGCCTCTGTCTCCCTCTGGACAAATTAAAATAAATTAGTGGATAAATAAAATTGAATAGATAATTCTTGAAAAAATATATATGAGATCAGGAAAGAGGTGTACATGTCTGGCTCCTTATTATAATTTATTATCCTCCATAATCTTCAGTGACCCAGTGACGATTTCATAAGATCAAAGGCATGAAGTTGAATTCAGTCACACACGTGGTAAAGTAGTCACATTATATTGCACAACACAGGCTGCGTCAAACAGCTGAGGCTGAAAGGCCTGTGAGGCAGCAGATTCTCCAAGGCTTAAAGCCTCATGTTTTCTTTTAAATAACTACATTTAAGGTAATATATTTCTCTCTAGTCTCACATTTGGATTCATCCTGAAGCTTTTCATGTATTATCTTTTTATTGCTGTTTGGTTTTAAGTGTGTCCTAATAATTATTGCACTTCTTTTACACTTGAATTTCTTAGAAATAGGATTTTTATTTTATAAGTATATAGATTATTTTACCTTTTTGTTTCTCATCTCTGCAACTCATTTCAAATTTTACTACTGAACTAAGAGAGGAAGACACTATTCAGATTGACTCTGTGTATTGTATTCTATAAGATCAAATATTCAATTTTTTAAATTTTTTTCCATTATGGGTACTTTTATCTATTTATGTAATTATTATGTAGTCAGAACATTTATAAATAAATCTCTAAACAAGTAAGATTTGTATTCTTACTGCTTTAAATGCGAATACATCAAAATTATGCTGATTATAGTATATTTTTTACACCAAATAAATAAAGATTTGCAGATAAAGCCATATGGTTTTAAAAAATGCAAACTAGTCTCTGAGCCTAATTCAGTAAGGCATGTGGGTGTTCACTGCCCTGACTTGACTGCCACTCCACGCTGGAGCCTAATTCAAAAATAGACATTAGGTTGAACTTTTAGTATCTGTCTCAAAGTGAAAACAAAATAAAGTATTTCTTATATAAACATTAGGGGTTATTTCAAATTGTTCCTTAGTGAATTTTCATCTATTTGATTAGTCATATTGAGGTACTTAATGAAAACAAATATCTTTAATAGTATTTAAAAAAAGATATTTAAAAAACATTTCATTTTTAATCTATGACACAAATGAATATATAAAAATGCGTAATAGGAGCTGGCAGGTTGTGTGGTGGTTAAGGGCAGTGGACTCCCACATGGCCAACTATGGTTTGAGTCCCAGACCTGGCAGCTTGCTTTCTCACTTTCCATCTCTCTCTCTCTCTTTCTCTCTGTCTCTCTCTCTCATTTTGTTCCTATCTGGTCAAATTAAAATGAATAAAATAAATAAAGTTAAATAAACTAATTCTTTAAAAATGTGTAATTAAATTTAGACTTTTATGAAAAATATATGCTAAATATATCATAAAAATGGAAAAGAGAATTTTCATATTGACTTATACTATTGTTAAAGAAGTAAACTAGAATTCTGAAATCTTATCAGTTTATTTTCCTTTTGTTATAAAGTAAGAGTCAATTCACCTTCATCAAGTAGATGTAGGAACAAAAGTACATAAATTTAAAAATCACTAAACATGAAAACTGCTAAAATATAAAAGTAATGCATTTTAATTATTTATTTATCTTATTCAAGTTTCTTGCCTAAGATAGTATAATACAATTTCATAAAATTATTGTAGAAAGTGGGGCCAGCAGGTAGCGTAGTGGCTAAGGGCACTGGACTTCCACATCGCCAACAGTGGTTCGAGTCTCAGACCTGGCAGCTTGCTTTCTCACTTTCTCTCTCTATCTCACTCACTCTGTCTCTCTCTGATCAAATTTAAAATAAATAATTAATTAATTCTTTCAATATATTGTAAAAAGTATATATATACATATATATATATGTATATATACATCCTTATGCCATTTCAATCATACACAATAAAGTATATATTTTTTAATTTGTAGAAGGCATAAGCGATTGCAAAGAGAGACAGAGACAGAAAGGGAAAAAAGCACCCCTCAATGGAACATATCATGCAACCACAATCCCTTCTTCTCCAGCTCTCCGCCCAGGCGGATTATGGCCATGTGCCTGGTGTGTTTTCCAATCTTTTGGAGCTGGGATATGAGCCTTGTGCAATCCACCTCCCTTAACCACTTGGCTATGGGGCCAGCTGACAAGTATATTCTTTTCTTTTTAAAATATGTTTCTTCAGAATATATTCATGAGAATACTTGAATATAGCAAAAACATTTTTGTCATAATGATATTGAGATGTTAATGTAGCAGAAAACAAAATGAAACACTTTAAATATGTAAACCACATATAGAAAATCAAATATCCTTTCAAATTTAAAGTGCGGAACTCAAACATGTCTTTCACTTTGCTTGGTTTGGTTTCCTTGTTAAAGTGGTGTATAACACCTGGCAGAGCATTTACTTCTGCACACCCTGAGTTTCCATGGGACTTCACTGCATATACTGAGTTTTGCAAATGGCACTATTGTCCCTTTCATCAGTGCTTCCATTGAACCCTTTCCATCACATCTGCCCACGGAGGTTCCCAACTTCATGGGGCCCTAGTTGCTTAGCTTGTGATCTGTTTAATTCCTAATTTCCAGAAAATCATTTAAAGCACCATTTGTTGCCAAACACTCTTTGATATTATCAAAGGTAATTATAATGTCTGATAGTTGTCATCTTGTGTAAACTACTCATTGATGTCATTATCATGGAAAATAAATAATTTGTGGCCCCTTTCAATATTATATGAGCTACTCTGCTCACGTAGATCTTCGAAAATGCCCAGCTCTATCATTTGTTCCCATAATACACTGTCTTATACCATTAAGATAGAAGGAAATGAATATCTTTCTTTCTAATACATCTAGTGCCTATATTGTGATACTTAGAGAGCAATGATGAAGACTAAAAATATTTTATTATTTTAACTGTTTTTAAGAGGTTTTTGTGTTAAGGTGCATGTACTTGCCAGAGAGAGAGAGAGAGAAAGTGAGAAGGAAAGTGAGAAATTACCCCTGAGGGTGGATGGCCACCCCATAATTCCTTCTCCTACATTCTCCACCTGGAATCTTAGGCATGTTTGCACATACACCAAGAGTGAGTTTTAAGCCACTGGATTTGGGAATTGAATGGTGGTCAGCCATGTGAGAGTCCAGTGACATAACCTCTAACCCCTGGGATATCTCATTATGTTTTAGGAGGCAGGATTCCTCCTTAAAAAGCAGCAAAAATTATGAGTCTATACGAGGATGAGAACAGAATTCACTTTTATCATGTCTTTGCCTCTGAAATTTCCAATGCCTCAGCATGTACATTTGTAAAGTGAAGATAATATATTCTTGTATCAGAGCAGCATTAAGTCAGAAAAGCAGTAAGCATGCTAAGTATTGCCAACAGGATGGGATTTAGTTAAAAAATTGCATATCTATGTGCCAGTCAGTGACACAGCAATAATGCTGCACTCTGTAACACTGGATTCAGGTGGCGAGGTTCCAGATTCGTGCCCCAAGTACATGTTGGTTGTGCACACCATGCATGTTACTGTGATCTGGGATGACTGAGACTATGAGGTGAATTGCAGCATGACAACCCTGTTGGGAGTGCCTGTCTATTTCCTCTGTGTCTGTCAATCTCTCCCATGAAATAAATAATCTTTAATAATAATTATGTACTAATTTACATTCCCACCAACAGTGTAGGAGAGCTCCCTTTTCACCACAACCTCACCAGAACTCATTCCATTCAGTAAATAAATATAAAATAATTTTAAAAAAAAAGATTAAAATTTCTTATTTTAATTTTAAGAAACTATGTATTGTGAAACTATTGGAATTGCTACATCTGATACACTGCTAGTTTTCAAAGTATATGGATCTTATTACTGCCACTGAGATCAGGAACTGTACAAATACACTGCTGATGGTCACAGATATTTGAAGTACCAACAGAGACTGATACTCAGTCTACTGATACAAGCTCTGCAGGCTCATAAACCTTCTCACTCCTACTGAAAGAGAATTAACCTTAACTTTCATCTTCTCTTCATCCATTGCAGAAAAGTTGGGTTGTTTCTAGCTATTATAAGTGAAGTTTCATTATAAACAAAGTGTCTGTGCACATTCATATTTTTATGGGCTTTTGTTTATGTATAACTTTTCATTACTCTAGAGCAAATACCTAGAGATGGAACTTCTGGGTTATAAAATACCATTCTTAACTTCAGAAAAATTATTTTATAGGGCCAGTAGGTGGCATAGTAATTAAGATGCTGGACTCCCATATGGTTGACCATAATTTGAGTCCCAAACTTAATGGCCTAAACATCACATGAGGCATGTGTGCGTGAGTGCCCAAAATCCCAGGAGGAGAATGGAGGAGAAGTAATTGTGACATAACCATTCTCCTAGGGGATGGTTTCTCAGTTTCTCATTTTCCTTCTCACTGTCTCTCTTTGTATCTCTCCAGCGAACATAAGTACCCTATGGAAAAACCCTTTAAAAAATAATTCCCAAGTGGTTGTATCATTTTGCATTTCAAGTAGTAAAGTATTAGAATTCCATGTGTTTCATTTCCTCATCAGTGCTTTGGTATTGTTAGTGGTTATTTTTGGCAGGGTATGAGGAGAAGTTGGTTTTGGTCTTTTTAGTCATTCTCCTTGTATTTTTGTTTTGTTTTTTTTTTGGGGGGGGGGTTAAGAGATTTTTGCTATAATGTGTGTGTGTGTGCTAGATAGAGAGAGACAGAGAGACAAAAAGGAAGGACATGCTGCAATCCCTTCTCCTCTATTCTCCTCTCAGGATCTTTGGCACACATGCATATGTGCCTAACGTGAGTTCAAGCCACTGTGTTCAGGACTAGAGCCACAGTAGACTACATGGGAGTCCATTTATGTAATCATTATGCAATCTGCTTGTCCCTTGTTTAGTATTCTAACAGGTGTATAGTGATATTTTCAATTTTTTAATACAAATCTCTCAATAATTCATAGTATATTCTCTCACTGCAACTTGATGATCTTCAGAGATGGTTTCTTTTTCACTGTAATCCACGCATCTGTATACCTTGTAAAATAAAATTAATTCCTAATTTTGTAACTGAAGGGAGAAGGGAGAAGGCAGCTAATACCTTCTGTGTTCCTGGCATGGAAATGACTTTATCTATCTTTAGAAAATAACTAGAATTTACTCCTATATGATTTTTTGGAATCAAATTTACTTTGAGATTTAATGTAAATGATACATTTTTCTTTTTGAGAGAATAACTAACAAATGCCAAATACTTCCAAGTTTGTAATAAAATGTCGCCACAGATCATAGATTCTGACTAAAAAGAATTAAATTTAAATACTCAAAATTATAGTAAATTTAATTTCTTTTTCGTTTTAATTCAGACATTCAGCATTTTGTAGAGTTAACTTTACAAATGAGTATGTAATTTGATCATAGTAAATAGTTCTGAAGTCTTTTTTTCTTTGCTTCCAAAGAAAATTATTTTTTAGGTAATTCAGTGTCAAAAATAAAATGAATTGAAATGAAAATGGTAAATTCATTGAGAAAATTATAGAACTTAGTAATTTTATCCAAATACTTTATCATGTCATTAAGCCATTTATTCTAAAAAGAAATTGAATAGATTAGAACTTCAAATAGATTGCAAGCAGATATTGATGCCGAATGCTGGTAAAGGCCTCATCTGGTAAAGCTTCACACATGTAAAAAGATAAAGCAGTGATCTGGAAAGAGATGAAATGAAGAACAATCAATACTTACTCCTTTGTTGTGGATTTTGAGAGAAATCCAGAAATAATTGAGCATGTGGCCTTAAAATCCTTGACTGTTATTAGGTTGTTGAAGAGAATGTCAAATTAAGAATTCACTTGACCAGAGATCTTTTCAAGGTGTGTTAATATGTTTATGAAGAGAAAACGTAAATAAATTTAAAGAAATGTAGACATTTTTCAGATATTAAGGACATTAGGGCTAAAGGGATTACTATTGCGAACTCAGTTATTCCTTCTGGATATCAACAGAAAAAGATTTGTCTGAAAATGTAGGCAATAGGCGTTGAGATCTGCTTTGTATTCTGATTATTATGAAGACATTTTGAGATAATGAAGCAGAATTGTTGTGGGGACATGGTCTGTATAGTGATTAGGCACAAAATTATTGGAAACAGACACAGATATCAAAATTCTGGCTCTAAAATTTACTGCACATGCGCCCCAGGAGGGTCCAGTACCTCTCATAGTCCACAGCCTTATTTTTTTTTTTCATGTGTGATGAAAGTACCTAAATTTATAAGAATGAGACAAAGTTAAACAGAGAATTGATATGAATTTTTTAATGTAGTGTAAGTGTTCTAGCAGTATTAGCAGCTGGTGGTGACGTTATTCTCACAGATGTGACATAGCATGCCGGGGTGACTATGTCCAGGTCCCTTTACGTCCTTGCTTTCAAGATTACTGTAGGATTCAAATAAAATATAAAATATATACCATGCAACCTGGTGAGCGTATGTTATTCTAGTTTACATGTGGACATCATGCTAGCCTGGTGCCAATTATAGGTACAGTGTGATCAAGAGACGCTAACACAAATCAGTAATGCTGTCATCCAATTTTTTTTGCTAGTGTGTTTATTTTATTTTGGTTTGGATGAACTCATTACATTTGAACCAACACTCTTGAACTTTAAGATTGGGTCTTACCTTCTATACTGCAGACAGTGTTTAAAGTTAGTGTTTTTGTTTATTTGTTTGTTTTTCAGTTTTCTTTCTCTTTTTTTTTTTTGGAGAGATTTTTGCTATAGGGCGCAGGCGCTCGCCAGACAGACAGAGAGAGACAGAGAGAGACATAGAGACAGAAAGCGAGAAATCACCCCTCAGGGGGAATGGCCATGCCGCAATCCCTTCTTCTCCATTCTCCTCTCAGGATCTTGGGCACGCATGCACACACGCCTGGTGGGAGTTTAAGCCACGAGGTCCGGGACTCGAACCACGGTCGGCTACATGGGAGTCCAGCGACATAGCCATTACACTCACTGCTGGTCCCAAGTTTTCTTTATCTTTAAGAATCTTTTTATCAGGTATTATTCCCCAAGTGTTCCCTTGTAGCCGTGCCTGATTTTACATACAGGAGATACTATATTTTCCCATGAAGTTAACACAATTATTATATATTTTAAAAAAGTATTCTTATTCTATGCAGAACATAGTGATTAAATAAGTAGAGAAAAATGTTATATGAAAATACCTGGACAATGAACATGCTCTAGACTTATAGCAACTCATATATTAAAGAATCTTCTATGACACTTTGATCATCAATATAATGTAACATGAATATTTCAATCTTTCCATTGATTTCAGAGTCTTCACACTTATAAAAGGTTCATACCTGAAAATAAAGACAATAAGAATCCTGGGAACCAGCAGTTAGCGTAATAGCTATGTCGCTGGACTCCCACGCAGTCGACCGCGGTTCGTGTCCCGGATCCGGTGGCTTAAAACTCACGCCGGCGCATGTGTGTGCGTGCCCAAGATCCCGAGAGGAGAATGGAGGAGAAGGGATTGCGGCATGACCATCCCCCCTGGGATTTCTTGTGATTTCTTGCTTTCTGTCTCTATGTCTCTCTCTGTCTGTCTGGTGAGCGCACGGGCCCTACAGTGAAAATCTCTCCAAAAAAAAAGACAATAAGAATCCTAAGGAGAATGCATACTTGTGGATCCCACATGGCTTTATGGTTAAAATTGCACTCATTCAGTGAGTTCTCGGATATGCAATTGACACCAAATGTTATCCTGCTCCCGTGACTCATCAATTCAGCATAAGCTAAAACTTAAAATATCAACATAGAGGATGAAATGATTCAGAAAACTGAAAATGGAGCTTGGAAGACTGATTAAGAAGAGAGGAAGAAAACCACTTTCTGCTGAACAAAGAAATAAACAATATGGTTAACTATTAATTAAAGTAAGTCCCTTTATTTTTAAATTTAATTTAATTTAATTTAATTTAATTATTCTTATTTTAAACCCCAACCAGAGAGAAAGAGAGAGGGAAAGTGAGAAAGCAAGCCACTTTGTCTGAGACTTAAATCACAATTGGTCATGTGGGTGTGCAGCTCCTTAACCACTGTGCCACCTGCTGACCCCAGGTCTCTTTACTTTTGATAATCAGAAAAGTATCTATAAACATGTAAAGAAAACTTGAGAACAGGCTAAACAAGTAGTGGCTGCTCTACCTCCTGGGGAATTTTAGAAATCGGGAGTGAAGAGTAAGCATCAGTAAAGAGCTCGGGGCAAAGGAAAGGAGCGATGACACATCAGCTGAGGCAAAACTGAAAGGGTTTTCTCTGTCTTCAGGGGTTGAGGTGCACTATTCAGCTTGGGTGCTGTATGTGAGCTGGACGTAAACTAGTCTCATGGTGCAAAGCAACGGATGGTGCCTTCAAGAGCATAGAAGTTTCTGTGTGCTGTGAAATGCCAGGAAAATTAGAACAACCAATGACTTCTGAAAGGAGAAGCATGAATACCAGGTTCTTGGATAGAAAATTCAGCAAGCAAAAATTTACTAGAAGTTATGCACAAAGTTAGCACATTTTAAAGATGAATAATTTAGTAAGTGCTATGCATTTTAAGTCTAATTTAAAGGTTGAGGTTGCTTTGGAATTCTCCAAATCTACGTAGGTCATTCTTATAAGTATGAGTGATAAAGTATACATTATTTCTCCTCATTAAAATATGTCATTATAACAGTGATAGAAGCAAGTAACCAATCAGTAGTAGAGAAAGAAGTTTAGGTAAACTATTTCTATGTATAAGAACCTACAAATTAGAAAAAGAATATATTGAACGTGTAAAAAAAATTGGTTTTATCATTCAAAATAAATTGGGGTTAGTAGGTGACATAGTGATTAAGGCACTGGACTCCCACGTAGCCAACCTCCCAGTAGCTTGAAAAATCACACTAGACTCACATGCATCTGTGCTCAAAATTCCAGGAAGAGAAGGGATTGTGGTATGACCATTCTGCCTGAGGGGCAGGGAAGGATTTCTCACTCTCCCTCTCACTGTCTCTCTCTGATGAATGCACAAGCTCTATGGCAAAAACCTTAAAATAAATGCAAATAAATACATTTAGTATGTCTATCTTTGGACACAGCAGTAACTCACTGCTCAAAGAGAAAGTGGATACTGGGACCAGCAGACAGTGTAATGGTTACATCACTGGACTCCCACATAATTGATTGTGGTTCGAGTCCCAGACCCAGCAGCTTAAAACTCAGGCTATGTGCATGTGCATGCGTGCCCAAAGCCCAAGAGGAGAACGGAAGAGAAGAGACTGTGGCATGGCCATCCCCCATGGGATGATTTTCAACTTTCTGTCTCTCTTTCTTTGTCTCTCCAGCAAATGCATGTGCCTTACAGCAAAAATCTCTAAAAGAAAAAAGAGAGAGAGACAGAGAGAGATAAAGAGAAGCTGGATATTTTAGGGCAACCATGGATGGTTTGAATCTTCAGCCCACTCAGCCAGGATTTGCCAGGTGCATGTATCAGTCTAATGGCCTGGGAGACTGAAGAAGGGGATCATGACTTGATCAGAACTTGTGGAGTGTGCTCACCCCTCTCTCTCTCTTGCACATGCACATGTGCCATATTGTAAATAAAAAGAAAAATTATGTTTAGTCATAAGTACTAGTGAAAGTGATGATTTTTTTTTTTTTTGAGAGGTTTATGCTATAGGGCACATGCGATCACCAGAAAGAGAGAGACGAAGAGACAGAAAGCGAGAAATCACACCCCAGGGGCGATGGCCACACTGCAATCCCTTCTTTTCCATTGTCCTCTTGGAATTCTGGGTGCATATGTGTACATGAATTCAAGCAATCGGGTCCAGGACTCGAATCGTGGTCAACTACATAGGAGTCCAGTGAAGAGCTATTACGTCAACTGCGGGTCCCAGTGATGAATTTTTCTTTAACCCCACATATTCTGACTATTGTTTCAAGTAAATTGATGACTGTTCATGTATTATATATAAAATATTTAGAATAAAAGCTTATCTAAGAGAAAGAGCTATAAAATATACAATTAGGTTATACTCTGGTTTCTCTTCAGATCGTATAAATCTTTCGCCTTTTACTAAAATATACAATTAGGTTGATAGTTTTTATGAAAAATTATACTGTAAGTATAATGATAGATCTTATAAAATAGATTAGATTCCTTTAATTGAAAACTCATTGTGATAGGTATTTATATTAAAACTTGAGGGGCTAGGAGCTGATGTGGTGGTTAAGGTGCTGGACTCCAACATGACTGACCACAGTTCAAGTTCCAGACCCAGCGGCTTGAAAATCACACCATGTGCATGTGTGTCCAAAATCCTAAGAGGAGAATGGAGGTGAAGGGATTGCAGTATGGCCATCCCTCCTGAGGGTTGAGTTCTCACTTTCCCTCTCCCTGTCTCTCTTCAGCAAGCACACATGCCCTATGGCATAAAACTAAAAAATCAAAACAAAACAAAACAAAAACTTGAATGTTTTAAAATGCTTACTGTTCATTGAGATATATTCATTGAGATATATCTGAGAAGGCCAAATGTCCTTACTGAGGCAATTATAGTACTATATTACATTTAATATGTGACTACAATTTTTTTCTCTTTCATTTTAATATGCTTTATGAAAAATAAGGAAAACAAATGTATTCATAAAAGAAGTCAAATAAAGTAACCCCTTTTTCCCGACTCTGCTGTTTTAATTGTTTGGGAAATGACTTGAGTCACTCTTGGCTAAATCCCCAATACTAATATGCTTATATCCTTCTTGCCATTTAGACCATAAGTTATAAATTCTTAAAGATTAAAGATTCCTTTAGCAATTTTCTTAGACCACCATTCCAAGAACCTAGGCATTTTGTAATAAGTATAACATATTGGCAAGAATTTTTTATTAAAATTAGTTCATTTTTATTTGTGCAAGTATTTCTTATACATTAATGTTAATTCAAGGATGATTCTATATACCATCATTCCTTATTCCTCTTCTTGTATTATGAAACAATTTCTTTAGTACTAAGGAAATCTGAAGCTGATATTTCAGTGTGTTATGTTAATGTTCTCTTAAAAATGACTGTGCCAGATGTTTGTAGATATTTTAAAATGGTGACTGAAATTAACATATCTACCTACTCCAAGACACACTGGCCAAGAATTAAGTGACGTTCAATTAAAAATTATAAAATAGTATTCTTCTGCCCCACATGCATACAGTCTGCAGAATTTTAATGTTCTCAAATTTCTCTCAGTAGTTTTGGGTGTTTCTGGGTGAGACTTATCTGACATGTTCATGAACCAATATTACATTCTTTGACTCAGGACCTCCTGCTGGGCCAAGGTGACTACCAATTAGCGTCTGAGTAATGACCTTGGGACTGCAAGCCACAGATCACTACATCAAATGTCTGGTGCTACTGACTCTCATGATAAATGTATGCTCTGAGACTCTTGGGCCAACCATTGCCTGGACATACATGGTATACTATGGTATTTCGTTTTATTTCTTCTTCACTCCAAATCATCTCCTGCTTAGGATCATCTATATAACTATACTTACATCCAGGATTACAAATCAGGATTCCTTTGTGAATTTAATATGGTGCAGAGAAATAGCTTATTTCACTATTAAGCAGTTCTATTAAAGAGCTCTTGTTTTGAAGCTGGCCTCTATTCTGCTGCCTCTCCTTTCTTATCTCTCTGTTTTGAGCCTTTTCTCAGTACAGCTTCTCAAAGTTCTTGATTGATATACTGGGAAATGTGGTTATTGCCATCACATGCTACATTTTACAAGAAAACTAGTGACTCTCTGTGACATCAGAACACATTCACAGAAGAGGGTGGCTCATGTGTCCCCTGACACTCACCTGCTGTGCACTTGTTCCTTAATGAGTTACAGTCTCAGAAATAATGTATGTGGTTGCTGCTGTCTATTTAAGAATAATACCTTGGTGGCACAGTGGTAACATAATGTTCTGCAATGCAGAACCCACATGGAAGGGTCCTGGGGTCACATTACAAACCTCTCTGTACCTGCTGGGTATATACGCACATGGTTGTGATCCAGGTTGGCTGAAGCTGAGTGGTTAGCAACCTGAAAACCCTTTTGAGGGTGCCTATCTTTCTTTCTCTCTCTCTTTCTCTCTCTCATGGAAGAAATAAACTTTAACCAGCAGATGGCAGAATGGTTACATTGCTGGACTTCCACATGGTTGACCTTGGTTTGAATCTTGGACCTGGTGACTTAAAACTCACGACAGGCACGTGTGCATGTGTGTGTGCTTAAAATCCTGAAGGGAGAATGGAGGATAGGAGATGGTCACAGCCACCCCCCACCCGGGATAATTTATTGCTTTCTCTGTTTCTCTTTGTCTCTCTGGCAAGTGCATGTGCCCTACAGATGGGGAAAGAAAACAAAAAAAAACTCTCAAAAGAAATAAACTTTAAAAGAGGACAAGAAATAATTTCTTTCCCTTGAGATACACCCCCACTACAAGACCTCATGACAGAGAATCGTATTAGAAATTCAGTCTCTTCAAAGTCCTCTTGTTGGGACAGTGTGCCAGGTTTAAAACATTAAAACACACATTTCTTAATTCTGTTTTGTTTTGTTTTTTTTTCAGAAGCCATCCATATTCAAAAAATTAAGACACAGCATCTTAGCAATTGACATGATTTATGCATCTTGAAGATTTATACCAAGATAATATTTCTTAAAACCCATTTATTTTTTATCTTACCAAGGCCTCAGCCCACTATCTCCTGGGCTGCAGTGTGGTACCAATATATGCCACACTGATCCCACCTGAACACTCACTGCAAGATCTATAGCTTGTCTCTTCAGGCCCAGAGCTGCAAGTGGATTAATCACCCCAGTGAATGCGGTAAGTAATGTGTGTGCTTAAGGGCGATAACTGGACACGTTAATACCTGCAAGTCGTATTTTCAGGCAGGGGATTGTAGGGGTCAGAAGGCAGATATATGGACAAAGCTCATCTTTCCACCACTCAAGTCATACCACACGGCTTCCACCGGCTCTCGCCATGTGTGCACAGAACGCTGCATTCATAGTGAGGACAGGTACTTTACTAGAAATGTGTGATTTTTCTTTTTTTTTTAAGAATGATTTTATTTAACATCATTTATTTTAATTTGACCAGAGAGGGACAGAGTGAAAGGGAGAGGTTCAGAGGGAGGAGGGGGGGAGTGAGAAAGCAAGCCACCAGGTCCGGGACTTCGAATGTGGTCGGCTATGTGGCAGTCCAGTATCCGTAACCAACATGCCACCTGCTGGCCCAGAAATGTGTGATTTTTTTAGTCTATATAATTCTTCATATAAGCTTTTATCTTTAACCCTGTGATTATTAAAAGAATAGTGTAATGTAATTGGGGAGGCTATGCGTGTGTGGTGGTAAATGTATATGAGAAATCAGTGTACTTTTGCTTGATTTACTGTAACCATAAAGCTGCTCTTAAAAAAGTCTAGAGCCAGCCAGTGGCATGGTGGTTAAAGAGGCTGGATCCCACATGGCCTACTGCAAGGTTTGAGACTGGACCCGGAGGATTGAAAACCATGCCAGGCACATGTGCAAACAAGCCCAAAATCCCAAGGGAGGAAGGGAAGAGAAGAGACTGAAGCATGGTCTTTCTCACAGAGGATACTTTCACACTTTCCCTCTCTCTGTCTCTCTCCAGCAAGCGCACATACCTTATAAAGTCTATTTTAAAAGTATACAATAAAGTCTTTGTAATCAAAGAGTATGGTGCAGATTTATGAGTATACTGATAAATCAAGAGAACCATATAGAAGCACCAGAAATGACTAAAATACAAATGAAAAATTTGTGTTTGTTGTATGTGGAATATTAAAGTACTGGGAAAAATAGACTTTTTAAAACATGGTATTGACAAACCAGATAGTCTCTTAGAAAATAAAACAAAATTGGATCCATTTTTAATAATGCATATCTGAGAACACTCTATTTGGACCAAGAACATGCCTGGCTCTCTTTATAACATGTGTGCAGGCTGGCTCCATAGGGGAGTGGTTAGGCACTGAGCACAGGAAGCCAGATCCCACATTGCCAAGCTGGGTTGAAGTGTCAGTCCTGATAACTTGAACTATGCTGTGTGTGCCCATGTTCTCAGGATCTTAACGAGATGGAGCACTGGAGGAAAGATTCTGACATAACCAGACCCTACTGAGGGTATTCACTCTCTCCCCTTCTCCTCTTCTCATAAACATATGCCCTCAGGCTTCAAAAGAAATAACCTACAGAAACACATAATGTGCATGCAGACAACTTTTCTAATTAAGACTCAATATTCAGTAGGTATATAAAAGAAAATATTTATGAATTCAATTTCATTTAAAAATTTTAAATGCATGGCAAAACTAAAAAATTAAAAGACAAATTGAGCAAACATTTGCAACTTATACAGAAAATACTAGTCTCCTTAATTTAAAAAGGAGAACTTAAAAATAAAGGGAAAAATAACATGGAAATAAAATATATAAACAGAGTTCAGAGAAAAGATGTATAAAAATGATTTTATATATATATTAATATATAATATAATAATATAATATATAATATAATAAATATGCAAAAAGGCAGGGCCAGCAGGTGGCATGCTGGTTAAGGGCGCTAGACTCCCATGGCCAGCCGTGGTTCAAATCCCAGACCTGGCACTTCAGTTCTCACCTCTCTCTCTCCTTCTCTCTCACTCACTCTGTCCCTCTCTGGTCAAATTTAAATAAATTAATAAATGAAGTTAAATAAAATAATTCTTTATATATTTTATACACACACACACATACTCACACACATATATATATGAAAAGGTACTCTAGTTGACTCATAATAATAAGAATGTGAGTTATAATTACACCAATATTCTTACTTCTTACTTCCAGATTGGTAGAAAGAAACCTGAAAACACATTATCTCAGCCAGCTTTGGAAAATGAGACACTTGTAACTTCTGGCAGAAACTCATGGTGGTCAAACCTATGGGGAACATAATGTAGCAATATCTTACAAAACTGTACACTGTTTATACTTTGACCCAGAGACCCTACTTCTAAGACTACCCTTGCATACAAACATAACACAATATGTGCAAATGGTTATATATCAATAGTATACCATTCTGGTTTTGTTTTTTGGGTTTTTTTGTTGTTGTTGTTTTGTTTGTTTGTTTGTTTGTTTTATTTTGAGAGGTTTGCTACGGGATGTGTGCACTCACCAGAGAGACAGAAAACAAGAAATCATCCCCCCAGGGGGGATGGTCATGCCACAATCCTTTCTCCTCCATTCTCCTCTTGGGATCTTGGGCACACATGCACATTCACCCGGCATGAGTTTAAGCCACCGTGTCCAAGACTTGAACTGCAGTCGACAACATGGGAGTTCAGCAACATAGTCATTACGCCAACTGCTGGCCCCAATATCACAACATTCTTGAAAATAGAAATTTAATTTAATAACTGAAACTAAATAGCATCCATAGAAAACAGAATGAGCCATTTGTGGAAAAGCCACACAATGAAGTACTGTGCAGCCATAATTATCTGTGAACTTTATGATTTGTTCCAGCATAGGTCATTAAATGAAAAAAGAAGACTCAAAAAAAGTCCATAATATGGCATCTTTCTGAATAAGTATAGGAGAAATTTGTGCATGCATGGGAATAATTCTAGATTATATACATAAATAATGTATATTATGTAATTTATCACATACAGACATAATAAGTAGCAAATAAAAATGGTTAATTATGCAGTTAGGTATAAAAAAAGAAGAGATGGTGGCAGATATAGACTCATATTTACATATGAATTTCTGCTAAAGAATTAGAAAAAAGTATAGAATTTAAAAAATAATCCACTTTTAGTCTCTAAGGTAATAATTGAATCAAATGAGCATTATCAGTAATACTAAAACTATTGTATGAGTGATTGTCGGAGAATCAGATATTCCCATCTCGTCAATAAATAACTCAAAATATAACTTATTAATTACTAACAGGGGAAGATGTTTCCTTATTATGGGAAGATGCGGCAGATTAACTTTAAATGGTAGGACAACTGGATATAATGTTCTTCCTAATGTGAAACAGTAAGAAACATGCAGTAACACCTGTGAGTACCTATGAATAACACCTAGAAAAGTAAATCATGCCAAAAGTACTAACCTGGGGGGCCAGCAGGTGATGTGATGGTTATGGCACTGGATTCCCACATGATCAACTGCAGTTCAAGTCCCTGAACTGACTGCTTGCTTTCTCATTCTCTCTCTCTCTCTCTCTCTAAGTACATGTGCCCTATAGAAAATTAAAATAATAATAATAAATAAGGTTAAATATGTAATTATTTAATAAAAAATATTAACCAGGATCTTCTCATAAGATACAATAAGATTAAATGAAATTAAGATACATTCAAATAGAACAAAGTTCTAGGATCATCAAAAAACACGATAGAAAAGAAGGGATAGAGAGACAGTGCAATATTAAGAAAATTTCAAGAGACATACCAAATACATTTTGCAAACCACAATTGGAACCTGTAATTTCACAATACGAAAAGATTTAAAGACATTTGAGAACAGTTTGAAAAATCAAATATGGATAATGCATTCTCACTTTCTCTCTCTTTTTTTCTCTCTCTCACTCTGTCCCTCTCTGGTATTTCAAAATTAGTATTCATTTTCTTTGATGTGACATTGGTATAACAGTTCTATAGAAGATGTATTTTTGTAAACAGCATTGTACTCTGTCCCCATCTTACTGCCTCAGCTTCCCTAGTAGCTGGGACTACAGACCTATGCCACTCTACCTGACTTTAGGGTGGGTCAGGAATCAAACCTAGGCCTCCCATATGGTCTCAGCCTACAGAGTAGCAGGGTCTTACCAGCACATGCCACCAAGGCTAGGCCTAAATGTTATTCTTAGGGGATTCATGCTGACATACTTATTGAAGAAATCATGGTCTTCAAATTGCTCATCAAAAGAAAAACATGTGTATTTAGAGAAAGAGAATTAAAAAAAAAAAAAGAACTGCTAATATGCTAGGTTCAGGTTGCATAGGTACCTATTAAAAAATTTCTCAAACTTTTCTCTCAGCCTTGCTCCCCCCCCCCAAAAGAAAAAGAAAAAATAAATATTTACAAATAGAACAAAATTCTTTCACTACTTTGTTGTCTTTAAATTCAAGGACATAAACAAAATAGAGATCAGTTATCTGATGAATCCAAATCCAAAAGAGATGTTTCGAATACATCCCTGATATGCACACGTTCTCTCTAGTCAGTTGCTGGGAACCCTAAAGAAGACATGTTTGCAAAGTGGAAACAAGATGAGAGACAGTACAAAAATTCAGTCACTTAAGTCACTTCAGAAATACACTTTTAATTGGTTCATTGAACTACCGATATTAAGAGAAAGTCTGCAAAATATGTATGTCCAAATGCCTCAACTACACAGAAGAGCTTTCAGGACTTGGAGTTGTAAAAGAAAAACAAAGATCAAAAACCAGCAATAACTTGGTTTGGGGGCGGGGTCACATGATACCATCAGGACTCCGTGTGGTGTTGTAACACCAAGTCCTTTCTTTGTGTTGGTGGACTTCTCAGGCTGGTTCTCCATTCGTGCTGGCCAGATGTGCACAGGCTACTGCAGATGTTTCTATCCCTTTGCAATCCTAAAGGCTAGAGGAAGTTTTTCTTGCCACCTTAAACAGATCCCTGTTTGCTCTGATTGTCCTTTCAAAAATCAGATATCAATCCTAAAGGAATGCCTGCTGCTAGGAGCATGAAAGACTGATTTATTGAGCTCACATTGCTCAAATCTCAGAGAACATCTTAACACCTGGACTATTTGAAATGAATGTTCCATGGCCATTTCTGGAGCTCAGAATTGCACACTTTATTTAATATGATTTTCACCACATCCTGTGACTTGAGATAGGCTATGCTGTGGTTTGAATGTATCCCCCTAAAAATTCATATGCTAAAATTTGGTGAGCCATTATAATGGTGTTGAAGAGGTAGACATTTAATCTCTTTACATTGTTAAAAGGTAGAGCCTTTGGAAAGCAGTTAAGCATCAGAGTGAGGCCCCCTTGAATGAGTCCTGGTGGTTTTATAAGGAGAGGGAATGAGAGAGACAGAGACATGCCCTCTCTGAGCATTCTGTTGCTCTCAGCCATGTGACACAGGGAGAATCCCTCACCAGATCCAGCCCCATCAACCTCACACCTCCAGTGAGCTGAATTAACCTATGCTTATAAATTACACAGATGTTAATATTCCTCTTATTAGCAACACAGCAGACTTGAACAAGCTATTAATAGATGAATAATTTCTGGATACTTTAACTTTCTCTTCTAATTAGTATTCACCCATATATTTTTATTTTTATAGGATTAACTATCTTTGATTACAAATTTCTTGATTTTACATTTATCTTTACTGAGCTGAACACATTTGCTACTTGGTACAGCTCATTATAAGTTATAAATCTTTTCTTTATTAATTTGTTTCTCATTAGTTTTGTGCTACTTAATTTCTAGTCATATTTCTACAAAGTTAAATTAATTTTAAGGGTTAGATACTAACCTCAAAGCAAAGAGATTCTGATTCAAGAATGATTCATTTTTAATGGAGAACAAAGTTGTCAGAGAAACACATTAATTTTTTGGAACGTAAGGTGTCTTTTATTATAGTAACAACATATATCCATCACTTTTGCCCTTCATTATGAGATAAAATAGTGCTTGATGAACATGAAAGGGCAGCATATTATAAACTGTTACATTTCTATGCAATAGAAAGTGAATTAAAATATGAAAATTATTATGTAAATGTGAATTTTATGAATGGCCACTCTCTTTTGTTTTCTTTTTACTTTATTTTTTAGAGGTTTTTGCCTTAGGGACAGGTACTTGCTGGAGACAGAGAGACCAAGACAGTGAGAGGGAGAGTGGGAAATGATCCTCCAGTGGGGATGACTATACCACAACCCCTTCTCCTCCGTTCTCTTTCTGAGATCTTGGGCATGCACGCCCATGTATCCAGCATGATTTTTCAAGCCACGAGCTCCAGGCCATTTGGGAGTCCAGTGACGTAACCACTATGCCAACTACTAATCTTTTGTTATGGTTTTTTAAATATCCATCCCAATGGGGTCAGCAGATGGTGTGGCAATTGCCTTGCTGATGTCCCACATGACCGACCGTGGTTCAAGTTCCAGACCAGGTGGCTTGAAACTCATACCGGGTGCCTGTGTGTGTGTGCCCAAAATCCAAGAGGGAAAATGGGGGAAAAAGGATTGCAGCATGGTCATCCCCCCATGGGGGTGATTTCTCACTTTCCCTCTCACTGCCTTTCTCTCTCTCTGTCTCTCACAAGTGCATTCACCCTAGGGGAAAAAAAACTCTTTAAAAAAATGAATAAACAATAAACTCCTATGTACCTAAAAATTCATTATGATATGCAGTGATCCATAAATTCTAATTTTTTTTTCCATTTTATAAAAGTGTATCAATCAATCTTTCCTTCAACAGGAGACAGCCACAAAATCTCAAAGGCTTACAACAGTTCTCGCTGATGCTGCATAAATGCTGAGGGTCAGGTTTGGTATGACTGGGCATTGCTAGATTTGGTTGGTTGGTGTAATTTGTTTACCTTGTCTCCTTTAGTTTTCTTTTTCTGGGACTCAGACTGAGAGAGCTAAGGGGTCAACTACTACTACAGCATACTGTTGTAGTGACAGAAGGCAGATATTAAAGGCAATGATGGAAACTTGCAATACTATTAATAGTTTCTGATAAAATGTGGCATAAGTCATATCTGCTCGCATTCTACTGGCCGGAGTGTTGCAGATCACATGTCAAAGCCCAACATCAATGGAGCATGGAATTGTAATTTTTCCAAGAGTAAGGTCCAAGACTCCCACATGGCCGACTGTAGGAAGGGAAGGGGTGAATATTTGGTTGGAAATATTGACCAGAGAGCTACCCAAGAAGTAGACTTATTTTGCTTGGAGCAGATAATCAACTAATCATTTACCTACTAATTTGCATACCTGTTGTGCAAAAGTTCACTGTGGGTCAGGTCCTTACTAGATTCTCTCTTATGACATGTCACTGACTCGAGGAAAAAATAGAAAAACACATAAAATGGTTTCTATCAAGGAGTCTCCACTATTTTTGAAGCCAAAACTTGGCAAATATTTTCTGTATAAAACCAGATATCAAATTATCAGTTATTTTTTGAATTTGTGGGCCCTGTACAGTGTTTATGATAGCTTCTTCTTCCTCCTTTCTCCTTATGTCTCCCTCCTCCTTCTTCAAATTTTCAAAAATTCTTAGCTCTCAACTGCATAAAAGTGGGCCACTGCTCAGATTTGGCTTATGGACCACCAGCCCCTGTATTAAGGCAACAGGCAAAGATAACTTCTACTCATATGAGACAAAACTATATCATTTAATATAAAGTTCTGGAACCAGCAGATAGCATAATGGCTGTGTCACTGGACTCCCATGTAGTCGACCAAGGTTTGAGTCCCAGGTGTGTGTGCGTGAGTGTCCAGGATCCTGAGGGGCATGCACGCCCATGTATCCAGCATGATTTTTCAAGCCACGAGCTCCAGGCCATTTGGGAGTCCAGTGACGTAACCACTATGCCAACTACTAATCTTTTGTTATGGTTTTTTAAATATCCATCCCAATGGGGTCAGCAGATGGTGTGGCAATTGCCTTGCTGATGTCCCACATGACCGACCGTGGTTCAAGTTCCAGACCAGGTGGCTTGAAACTCATACCGGGTGCCTGTGTGTGTGTGCCCAAAATCCAAGAGGGAAAATGGGGGAAAAAGGATTGCAGCATGGTCATCCCCCCATGGGGGTGATTTCTCACTTTCCCTCTCACTGCCTTTCTCTCTCTGTCTCTCACAAGTGCATTCACCCTAGGGGAAAAAAAACTCTTTAAAAAAATGAATAAACAATAAACTCCTATGTACCTAAAAATTCATTATGATATGCAGTGATCCATAAATTCTAATTTTTTTTTCCATTTTATAAAAGTGTATCAATCAATCTTTCCTTCAACAGGAGACAGCCACAAAATCTCAAAGGCTTACAACAGTTCTCGCTGATGCTGCATAAATGCTGAGGGTCAGGTTTGGTATGACTGGGCATTGCTAGATTTGGTTGGTTGGTGTAATTTGTTTACCTTGTCTCCTTTAGTTTTCTTCTTCTGGGACTCAGACTGAGAGAGCTAAGGGGTCAACTACTACTACAGCATACTGTTGTAGTGACAGAAGGCAGATATTAAAGGCAATGATGGAAACTTGCAATACTATTAATAGTTTCTGATAAAATGTGGCATAAGTCATATCTGCTCGCATTCTACTGGCCGGAGTGTTGCAGATCACATGTCAAAGCCCAACATCAATGGAGCATGGAATTGTAATTTTTCCAAGAGTAAGGTCCAAGACTCCCACATGGCCGACTGTAGGAAGGGAAGGGGTGAATATTTGGTTGGAAATATTGACCAGAGAGCTACCCAAGAAGTAGACTTATTTTGCTTGGAGCAGATAATCAACTAATCATTTACCTACTAATTTGCATACCTGTTGTGCAAAAGTTCACTGTGGGTCAGGTCCTTACTAGATTCTCTCTTATGACATGTCACTGACTCGAGGAAAAAATAGAAAAACACATAAAATGGTTTCTATCAAGGAGTCTCCACTATTTTTGAAGCCAAAACTTGGCAAATATTTTCTGTATAAAACCAGATATCAAATTATCAGTTATTTTTTGAATTTGTGGGCCCTGTACAGTGTTTATGATAGCTTCTTCTTCCTCCTTTCTCCTTATGTCTCCCTCCTCCTTCTTCAAATTTTCAAAAATTCTTAGCTCTCAACTGCATAAAAGTGGGCCACTGCTCAGATTTGGCTTATGGACCACCAGCCCCTGTATTAAGGCAACAGGCAAAGATAACTTCTACTCATATGAGACAAAACTATATCATTTAATATAAAGTTCTGGAACCAGCAGATAGCATAATGGCTGTGTCACTGGACTCCCATGTAGTCGACCAAGGTTTGAGTCCCAGGTGTGTGTGCGTGAGTGTCCAGGATCCTGAGAAGAGAATAAAGGAGAAGGGATTGCGGCATGGCCTTCCCCCCTAGGACATGATTTCTCACTTTCTGTCTTTCTGGAAAGCACATGAACCTTATAACAAAAATCTCTCAAATAAATAAACAAATAAAATAAAATAAGGTTCTGCACTCTAGTTTGATTAACTTGTAAATCTATAAGTAAATTCTCTTTTAGTTTGCAAAATATCCATAACTGAGAAAATATAAAGCCTCTGTATCAAAAAGTGCTTATGAGAGACCTGACTGGCTATGACAAGAATATTTCCCTTAGTCATGCAACATCACTGTCTTGAGCACACAATTTACACATTAGCTTCACATTGAACTGTTTGCACTGAATCTGTAGTTATGAGATGGAGAAATAAAGTGGGTAATTGTATACTGTATAAGGGAATGAACAAAGTTTATATCTTGGTTTTGTCATTTATTAGCTGGGTGGAGCATGTTTATTTGGAGCTAATTTGTGGATGTTATTTGATAATCCCAACAACTGTCATATTTACCCTTATGATTTTAATTTTCCTGGTTTTTTGGAGGCTAAATAAACTGAGATTGAATTGTGAATTTTTTTAAAAAATATTATGTTGTAAGACTCTGGAACTTATTTAAGTCCTAAAGAAGGCACTGATTTTTGTTGTTGTTGTTGTTGTTGTTACTAGGCAATCTGACCAGTGTAGGTTTGGGCCATGAGTTCCATTGGCCAATCTGGAAATAGACGGAAACCTAGCCTATCTCTCAGCTTCCCAAACCTTTGATAAGATGTTTGATTTGCAGTCCATACATGTGCAGTTCAGAAATGAACACAGCAGCTCATACACAATTAATAGGATTTGTGTTACTCTCCCTACTTTCTGTAATCTCCTCAACACCTCCTAACTCTCTGGGACCTCCTTTTCATGTCTCTTGCCAAAAACCAAACTTCTTGCTTTTCCAGACATTTCATAAAAGTGTGTTTGCTTTCACAGTTCAAATGGTGGGAGAACAGAGAGGGGGGAAAAACTCCCACATCCTCTTGGGAGTCCTGTTCTTCCCACCAGAGAACAGGGCTTCCATCCCTCAAATGTTCAAGCCTGCCTGGAAGCCGCTCCGCCATCATGCAGCTGCCACCTTACCGCACAGGATGGCCTGGGAACTGTGGCATAGGAAACGGCAAAAGAGAAAAACATAAAAGGTAATTTCTTCTACTTTTTCCAAACTTTAATAGGCTTTTTATTTTTCCTCAGACCAGAAAAAAAATATATTTATCTTGGAGCTCGGTCTCTTCTAAGTGTTTCCAGATTCATAGCTGCTTTTAGTGCATGTTGAGTGACACCAGAGGCAATAAGAAAAATTGTGAATAACTGTTGTAGAGTGCCACCGAATGAATGCCCACCAAAGCCAGATTAAGTTTAAAGGGAGTCTTTTTTAGCTGGCCAGTGACAACAGCCTAAGGCTCCGGTGTCAAGAGTCAGAACTACAGCCCCGATCGAAGTTTAAGTAGTCTTTTTATAGGGGATCAGTTACCAGGGGTTTCTATGCAAGCAGTTACAGAAGCTGAATCAAGCAGGTTAATCATTTCTGAGGGGAGTGGGGTTTCCACGCAAGCAGTTACATTGCTCAAGGAAAGTGTTTCAGACTAGTTAGCAGATAGTAGCAGGTCCAGGATGTCGGCCCGGATGTGTTTTTCTGTATGACTAACATAAGCTATTTCCTAATTGGAAGAACAAACTGGCTTACAGAAGCAGACAGCCATGTTAGGGTAAGGGAACAAAATGGACAGTTATTCATGTGCAAGATCTAATATGCGGCCTTCCACATTTCCCCCTTCTGATTTGGAGAATCAAATCATTGATTCAAAGAAGGGGAGTGGCTCTTAGCAGGAGTGGAGAACCATGAGCTTGACAGATTGGATCTGGTCCTGAACAAAATTAATGAGAAAACAAAGGATGCAAGTTCTAAATAGAAGGGCAAGGAGGAGAAGCAGGGCAGGACCCACAGTGGCAGAGATAAGGATGGTGAGCCAGGAAGACCAAGAGAAGAGAGACTGATACCGATTATCCTCCAGAGTAGCAGTGCTCCTCACACTCTGTTTGTGAAGCTGGCTCAGGCTGTCCCCAACAACCCCAGAATGGTTGGCATAGAATTGAGGTCCAGGCCCACAAGGATGGGCCACAGAGGTCCCACAGGATTGGGGGGTGAAGGACAAGCCACTTCTGAATGGTAAAAACAACGCCGGGGTTCCTGCCCCAGATCTAAAGGCGAAGGCCATAATAATGTCCACCCTCCCAGGTGTCGACCCAGTGATTAAGGGGTTGAACCACAAGGGAGTTGCACGTGCCAGTGGAGGAGCAGGTGCCAGTAGTCGAGATACGGTCGAGAGAGTCCAGGTATAAGAGGGAAGTTTATATATGGAGGGGAGGGCGGGGGTCAGGAGGAGGAGAAGTATCAGGAGAGCTAGGGCAATTTGACCTTGAGGGGATCTGAGGAAGGCTGAAGTCCCCATCTCTGGGTCCCGGAGGTGGCATCAGGCAGCCAGGCTGCGGGCTTGAAGTGGGAGCGATGAATCTGATGATGCTTACCCGCAACCTTGACAGCAGAAGGAGTGCTCAGAATAACAGTGAAAGGTCCATCCCAGTAGGGGGTCAATGGTGTGGAGTGTGGTGTCTGAACCAAATTGAGGCCCCAGGGTCTAGGGTCAGCTGTGTGGACAATGTAGACTCTGCAGGGGCTAGGTGGTGACTGTGGATGAGGCGGTGGGTCTCAGGGAGAGTCGCCTGGAGAACCTGCAGAGACTGTCCAGATTTGGAGCCCAAGTAGTTCGACCAGTCGGAAAAGCCCACACGATGGTTAGCAGTGGGCTAGCCGTGGGCATCCAGATCAAGTTTACAACTTTCCCCATGGATTCTCTCTCTTTCCACCGTGGTTAAGAGAGTCCAGAGAAGCTTTTGGCAGTCATCCCAGGTAAGCTGATGGGTGAAAGAAATTGTCTCAAGGAGAGAGATTAATTAAAACCTATGGGCTTTGAGGGAAGGAGAGATTCTGGTTTTTCCAGTTTACAGGTCAATCATAGAGAAAGGGGAATAAACCGTAATGGGCTGATCATCTGCACTTAGTTCAGAGGGTCCCATTGCTTGAGGGGAAAAACTGGTAGGGGGTTGAGGCCCCATAGGATACGCCATCCCCATCAGCTCTATTTTTGCCCATGGAGGAGTTCTTAGGTCCTGGCCCATAAGTTGAGTATGGGGAGGACTGAAAGGGTCATCTCCTTGCACAAGAGGTGTAGTTTTTGGTTCACTTGGAGCCTCCGCCTTTAGTTGCAGAGAGGCAGCCTGAATACCTATGATCACCTGTTCAAGGGCCTTGGGGACTGTTCTCTGTCATTTGGTCATGGCAACTATTTGTGGGCCAATTTTTCTTCCTCCTGAGTGTAGGAGGACAAGGATGGGAGGACAGAATCTGGGGCAGCTATATCGACTTTTAGTTGTTTGTATGGCTGTATTTTTAAAAATAACCATAACCTCTGATTTAAACAGAAATTAATCTTAATCCCTTTAAGGGTTACCTGAGGTTTGTCCAGTGAGATCATCAGATGTCCACAGGGAGCCATAGGGGTCTTGGGCCCCATCAATCCTCAGTTTCAAAGGCCAGCATGGACTTTAGAAGTCCCAAGCTCCCTTCAAAGCTCAGTACATTCTGTCTCTAGTGACCAGCTCCACATTTGGGGACAATGTCCCAGTGGGAAATATGAGGATGCCAGTCATGGGCATTGTTTAATGCCTAGGCTGCCCACTTGGAAAGAGCAAACTGGTTTATAGTTTGTTTTTTTTTTTGTTTTGTTTTGTTTTGTTTTGTTTGTTTTTGAGAGGCTCTGATTTGGGTTGTGTCCAGATCCTGCCCTCAAGAAGTCCCCAGCCTTCAGGATTACCATGAGTGACTGGGTGGCGTTTAAGTGAATGTTAAATCAAAGGTTAAGGTGCCTTGCCAATTTGTTATAACAGTTTTTGATTTATCTGAGAACTTCTAAAAATATATATATATGTTCTGAATTGTAAGAGCTCTTACACTGAGAAGTGAAACTAAATTCCAGTAGATCCTGCAAGGAGTGGCTGAGTACTGCCAAGAGGACAGAGCCTAGTATACAGGTTTTATAAGGCATCTGCCTTATTGACTATACACAAATCCTAGCTGGAGGATGTAGTCTTAATCTAAATTTTTATTTCATTTATTTATTTTAAGTTTAAAGGGAATCTTTTTTTTCTTTTTTTGTAGAGGTTTTTTTGTTTTTTGTTTTTTGTTTTTTTGCTATAGGGTGCTTGCGCTCACCAGACAGACAGAGCAAGACATAGATACAGAAAGTGAGAAATCACCCCCCAGGGGGGATGGCCACGCTGCAATCCCTTCTCCTCCATTCTCCTCTCGGGATCTTGGGCATACACACACACACACACGCCCTGCGTGAGTTTATACCACGGGTCCGGGACTCGAACCACGGTCGACTACGTGGGAGTCCAGTGACATAGCCATTATGCCAATTGCTGGTCCCAAAGGGGATCTTTATTAGCTGGCCAGTGACTACAGCCTGAGGCTCAGGGGCCGAGAGTCAATACTGCAGCCCCGACCAAAGTTTAAGTAGTCTTTTTATAGGGGGTCAGTTACCAGGAGTTTCTATGCAAGCAGTTACAGAAGCTGAATCAAGCGGGTTATTTCTGAGGGGAGTGGGGTTTCCATGCAAGCAGTTCCATTGCTTAATGAAAGGGTTTCAGGCTAGTTAGCAGACGGTAGCAGGCCCAGGATGTCATCACAGATGTGGTTTTCTGTATGGCTAACAAAAGCTATTTTCTCATGGGAAGAGCAAGCTGGTTTACAGAAGCAGACAGCCATGTTAGGGTAAGGAAACAAAATGGACAAACAGTTGTTCATGTGCAAGATCTAATATGCGGCTTTCCACATAACCACAAGTTCTATGGAATTTTGAATTTTCAAAATCCGTTCTTCTTTCCCTGTATACCTGCTACTATCTCCTTTCAGGGCCTCCATGTACTTCTTCATGCATTCTGCCCAGGATTTGGTGTTGCTTTCATTGGAAGAGACTTGGTGGCATGTGCTTAGCTTTCTTCCCCGGAATCTGAACTCCAAATTCCTCAATAGGCTTACATGGGCATGGATTGTAGTGACATGAATGGCAGAGGTGAAGAAAGTGAAGACAAAGTATTAGAAACAGCAATATAATTCCAGGCAAGAATCGCAGGAGAACAGCACCAGTGTGGGAAAGAAAAAAATTACCTGCTGACACACTAAGGTGTTTTTCATGATTGATGTACCCTAATGAGTTGGCTAGAAAAGCAGAGCCTGGGAACCCAAAAGAGTGTCTCAAAAGTTAAGCTGGGTGATGAATCTGGTACAATCAACCTTTCTCCTAATGAACATCTTTAAAGCTCTCAGGACGGTCTATGGCAGATAAAAATGCCAGCCATATTATCTTCCTCTATTTTGTATACCTTATTACAAATAAAATGGCAAACATACTATGTGTTACAGGTGCAGAAAAATAAAATATGGAGTAGCAATCCTAGAATGTCCACATCAAACTCACATGAAGAAAATAAATTTTATGTGATCAATATATAGGTAACAACAATGATGAAAACACAAAATTTGAGGATTATCAATCTGTCAAGATTTTTTATCCTGCACTGTCCAGTAACTAAGGCATCTTATTTGAAAATGATTCCCTTTCGACTTAAAAATATCTTAAATGGCCCAGCTACAGTGGCACAGCAGTAGCACAGTGCTCTGAAATGATAGAAGGCAGGTGGGAGACAGGGTTTTGTTCTTGGATCAACTCATACATGCCGGGTACAAGCAGTCCACTATCCTGGTTAACTGATAAGCTTGACAGGGAGGGTTACTTCATGATACCCTGGTGAAGGTGATCATCTTTTTCTTTCTTTCTTTCTCTCTCTCTCTAACAAATATTTACACTTAAAACCTCAATAATTAAAAATGTGTTATTGACAGAGAAATATCTTTATTTTGATCATTTCTGTGTAAAAGTCTGTTACTTGACTTTTTCTTTGTTCCTCTATCTATGCAAGGAGCACAGATACTGTTAATAATATTTTCAGTATTCCAATACAGATATGGGATATTTTTACCAAATAAAATTGTTTTCTTCTTGCATGCTCATGGAATTCTGTGTGAAATTGATCAAGAGAAAGAAATCTCAAAGGGCATACAGGGGAGCTAGCAGAGTGTGAATTTGTATGAAGTGCTTAATCTTTTTTTTTTTTCTTTTTCTAGAGAGTGCATGCACTCACTGGAGAAAGAGAGAGAGAGAATGCAAGTGAGAAAACACAATACATGAGGAGGGTCATGCTGCAATCTCTTCTCTATTTCTTCTTTTGGGATTTTGGGCATGCATGCACATGCACCTAGCCTGTTTTTCAAGTCACGAGGTCTGAGCCTTGAACTCCACAGTTAACCAAGTGGGATCAAAGTGTCCTAACCACCATGCCACTAACTGGCCCAAACTCTGAAACCTTAATTCATATTTATATGAAATACTGCTGATTTTTTAACCAGATATTCCATGCAAATTGGTTTTCTCTTATACTATGATAATTGTCAGAGAATTTTTATTGCTTTGTGGTTATACTTTTCTTTATTATGTTCAAACTTTGAAGAAATTGACTTCTTTGAGCCAAACTTTGTAACTCCAATTTCTCTTATTGACACTAACATAATATGGTAAATTGCAAAATGGCCTTAAAAATCATATAAACAAGTGGTTCCCCTTACATTAACATAAACTACTGAAATTTAATCTAGACACATAGTAGATTATGGGACAATTCTGGAACTATCTTCATAAGAATTTCATTCAGACTTAATGTATGTGCCAAAGCCATGAGATGTCTAAATATATTTTAGATAAGAGTGTTTACAAAATTAGTATAATGAGAACTTAAAAAGAAAAAAAAAGTAATAGCATCTCAGCATGCTAGTATCATAGAAGTAGGGAGCAAATCCATTTATTTGGAAACAGTTCACCTTCAAGTTCTTGCCCTTCCACTCTAAAACACAATTTGAGTACTTTAAAGATACAGCAATTTAAGCACAAATGTCTTCCAGCTGCTGGCTAGTAATCATATTTCCTGTTGTCTCTCTTTTTTTCTCATTTGAAAACACACAAAGTATAAGAAAAACTGCCAGATGTTGCAAATTGCTACCTTGATAAACGCAGTACAGTCTGAAAAACAGATGGAGGTTTCTGAGACTCACCTCATTCACTGATGCTGCCTTTCCCCTAGTGTGATGCACACCAGGTGATTATCTTGGAGCCTAGACGCTGGCTCTGCAGCTGCTGCCCAGAAATGTACTAAAGTACTTCTTCCTGGGGTCCTCTACTTTATGCAACGAATTTAAAAATGTTTAGCATCTTACCGAACATGTACCTTTTTTTAATGATTAGTCAATAGTGAAATGAAATGGGCTCTAAAGATAATGAATGACATCTAACCATGAATAAAAGACAATTTTTCCCCCCTGAATCAATGTTCACATTTGTCTAAGTAAAGCAGTGACTTCTTAGTGATTACTTTGGATTCAGGCTGAGGCAAATTCTAAGAGATTGAGCAGATTTTAATGATAGTGATATGCTAAGATAAAAACCTGAAAGACAGATCTTGAGAGCAAGAATTTTAGACAAATCCAGTCCACTTAAAATCTCTCCTACCAGATGTGTATCAAGGTGTGGGATTAGAGGAATGAACAGAAAGACTGTTCACAATCTTGAAGTAACAAGCTCTGATTTGGGAGCAAATGCACACAGAGATCCGTAGCATATTAATGGAAAGCAAATTCTTCTGAACGAATAACAATAAGAGCTTCTTATTAAGGGTAAAGATGAAGCATATACAGTGTATGCAAATTATGACTTCAGTGCCTAATCCTTGGTGACTAATAAATATTTGTTGGATGAGGTGAGACACAGAGCAGGCTGGACTGGACTAAAGTTCTTTTAGGCCAGTTTTTCAAGGATTAATGGCCATGATTTGATAGAAAAGAATAGGACAGAGTCTATGAAAGAGAAAATGTTGGAAAATAAAAAGGAATTATACACAAGTTTTAAATTTAAAATGTCTAAAATGTATAGCCTAAACTACTAACATTAGATTCAGGACATAGGCAAAGGAAGGTACCATAAATTTCTTCAGTGATTAATGAGGTATGAATGTTAACTATGAGATATGAATGCTATGTAATGTTATTCTATGAATGTTATCTACGAGTGTTATCTATGAGGTATGAATGTTATCTAAAGAAAAGCATCCTTGAAGCCATATATAGCTTGAGTTGTAATAAGAATGACTCAATGTAGAAAAACTACAAACTGACTGAATATAAAAAATAGCGAGGATTCACTATTCCAGTGTTATTTGGCGAAAGACTAACAGATTATAGAAAAATGCAATAATCAGACACACTATGAGGATTGATTTACATGTGAAAATGTAGAAAAACAATAAAAATAAACTAAAGAGTACTGCACTAGAAATCCCAAGCAGTCAACTAATAAAACTGGAAGGAACAAGGAAAAAAGATGAGTTATTGCTTGAGGAGGCAACGGAGGCTGGATGAATTTTCAATATTATAAGCTCTTTCAAGGATACAAATATAACGAATGCTACGATTTTGCCAGATTTGTTCATAAACTTTTCTTTTTTGAAGAAATAAAATAATACAGATGCCTATGAGACCCCATAACTCCATTCATTCCCCCCTGCATGCTCAAAGGCAGGCATGAGTCTAAAGTCATCTCATAATTATAATATTTTTCATACCTTTATTAAATCTGTATAATTTTGGATTGATTGTGTGTGTTTAAAATTTATCCGACTGCTTCATTGTGCTTTTTGCATTTTTAAATCAGAGTTTTGAGTCATCCATGTAAATATTTGCAGTACAGATTTCATTCACTTACTCTGGTTCTTTCACTATTTGGGTTTATTGACTTTGTTGGTGGTACCTTCCGTCACACAGAATTTCAACCTTAAAGTCTAATTTTTCAGGCTGTTTTTGTGGAGTTTTTACTTTATGTCTCTTCCCTTGAAGTGATAACACTTATTGTTTGCTGTGCTTGTTTTGTTGTTATAAATTGAATCCCAAAATTTAGGAGTTAAACTGAAATTTATTTATAAAAAGTTGTGTGAGGTAGGAGTATAATTTTTTTCCTTTTCAATGTAAAGAGCCAATTACTCATTAGTTAAGCAGTTAATATTTCCCCCATGCACTTTCAATGCCACTTTTATCATACTGAAAGTTTCCACGTACCTGTGAACCATCTTCCCTTCACTGATGCACTTGTTACACTTGCATGCGCGGCACAATATTCTGATCTTTACAACACCATAGTAAGTACTGGTAAAACTCTCACGTACTCATAACTATCAAATCCAGGCTGGTAGTTTGACTGAATTATGTTGGATTTATAGAATAGTTTTGAGAAATGTGACCTACCTGTGGTATCAAGCTTCTTCCATGAAAGAATATATATCCATAATTATTGGGTTGTCAGAAAAGTCATGATGTAATTTTTTTCTGTTTTTCCATGCAAAAATGCACAAAGACTTTTCCAACAAACCAGTAGTTTTGCCTTCATATTCTTCAAAACATTTTTAAATTATTTTATTTAACTTTATTTATTTATTTATTTATTTATTTATTTATACTTGAGAGGGAAAGAATGAGAGAGACAGAGAAAAAGTCGCCATGTCCGGGACTCAAACCACAGTCAGCTATGTGGGAGTCCAACACTCTTAACCACCAAGCCACCTGCCAGCCTCCAAAACATTTTTTACAATATTCTACATAAAGGACATCTATTATATTTAGCTAGATTTATATAAAGGGTATAATTTTAGTTGCTATGGTTACTTAAAAGACAAGCTTTATAAAATTTCGATTTAATTTTTACTGGTGAATATAAACACCACTGATTTTTTGCAACTTTGTCTTGAATATATATAAATTTGTAGAATTTCCCAAGTAATTTTAACAGTTTTCATTCTGTTTTTTTCTTTTTGAATGCAAGCAATTCCCATCATTATAAAAACATGTCACTTTCTTTTCTTTTCTTTTCTTTTTTTTTTTTAGTGGTTTTTGCCTTAGAGCATGTGTGCTCTGTAATGAGAGAGAGACAGAAATAGAGATGGAAACTGTGAGAATTCAGCCCCCACGGGGATGGTTACACCACAATCCCTCTCCTCTATTCTCCTCCTGGGATCCCGGGCATACACACACACACACACACACACACAAGCCACTGAGTCTGGGACCCACTGCAGTCAGTCATGTGCGAGTTTAGCTATGTAACCGCTATTCCATCTGCTGGCCCCCCATGTCACATGTTTAATAAGAATTATTACTTTTTGACTTTTTTTTTGAGAGGTTTTTGCTATAGGGCGCGTGCGCTCACCAGACAGTCAGAGAGACAGAGAGAGAGAGAGAGAGAAAGCATCCCCAGAGAAGATGGCCACCACTGCAGTCAGTCATGTGCGAGTTTAGCTATGTAACCGCTATTCCATCTGCTGGCCCCCCATGTCACATGTTTAATAAGAATTATTACTTTTTGACTTTTTTTTTGAGAGGTTTTTGCTATAGGGCGCGTGCGCTCACCAGACAGTCAGAGAGACAGAGAGAGAGAGAGAGAGAAAGCATCCCCAGAGAAGATGGCCATGAAGCAATCCCTTCTTCTCCATTCTCCTCTCGGGATCTTAGGCACGCACGCACACGCACCCGGCGTGAGTTCAAGCCACCGGGTCTGGGACTTGAACCACGGTCAACCAGCGACATAACCATTACGCTAACTGCTGGTCCCCTTTTTGACTTTTTAAAATTTACTTATTACATTGACTAGAATTGCACTCTATCGTAGTAGCCACTAGCCACATATAAATATTTATATATTGCTAAAGTGTGTGTGCTCTCACTGGAGAGAGAGAGAAAAGTGCAAAAACAACTCCTATAGGGAATGGTTATGCCATAATCTTTCCACCTCCATTTTCCTTTTAGAATTTTGGGCATACATGCACATGTGCCCAGCATGTTTTTCAAGCCACCAGGTTTGGAACTTGAACCGTACAGTCAGCCATGTGGGATCCACCATGCCACTGGCCGGACCTTATTTAGTTATATTTAAATAAAGTTAATTAATTCAGTTTCTCAGACACTAGCCAGATTTTGAGTGCTCAATAACCATGTGACTAATGTCCACCATATTGTATCAGGCAGAAATAGAACATTTTCATCGTCATAGAAAATGCTATGGAAGGGTCCCAAGTTAGAACCCCTAATATAGTAAAGAATACAATAAATTGTAATAGTAGATATTCTGCATTCTAATTATACTTGTTTTATACTTATGCATAATAAATGGTTATATTGTGTGGATTAAAACACCGTAAGTTGTTTATCTTAACTTTTTTTTTTCCAGCAACAGCACTACCAAAAAAAAAAAAAAAAAGAAAGAAAGAAAGAAAGAAAGTTGTTTGGAGTTCGCACATGTAAAAATTGAAATTCTTTTTCTTTCTTTTTTTTTAATTTATTTTTTATTTTTATCATCATAATCTTCTTCATATTACATTCGATTACATATAACTTTACAGTGTATTACATTGTTTCTTCAAAAGGGAATGCCATGCACGTCAGTCAGTACAGAGACATTAATCTCCCCACTTCAACATTCCATATCTTTTCTGTTTTCCCCAATCATTATCTTTATTATTCTAATTATTTTTATAAAACAGTCCATTGCTATTTCTCGTTTTGCTTGTAAAAATATTTTGCCCATCATGAAATACTTCTCAGACCAATTTAACATTTTTTTAGAGTTTTTTTCACCAGAGAGACAGAAAGCAAGAGTTCCCTCCCCCTCCAAGTTATAGCCACACCTCAATCCCTTCTCCTCCATTCTCTTCTTGGAATCTTGGGTAGGCGCTCACATGGCTTACCTTTTAAGCCTACTCCAACACTAGTTGTCTATGTGTGCGTTCACTGATAAACCATTACAACATCAGCTTGTCCCATATTAGCTTACAGTTTACATAGGTCATATGTCTAAGCACAATGTGGCTGATTTTCTGCTCAGGGAGTTGTAGAGTTGCATCAAGTTGTTAGCCAGGTTCACAGTTTTCTCCTGGACTCAGTTTCTTGTAAGTCTACTGGTTGTGGCAGAATTCATGTCTTCTGAACTGTATGACTGGGGTCCTTAGTGCTCTACCAGCTATAATCTGGAACTACTCTCAGCTCCTAGAAGTCCCTGCAGTTCCTTGCCAGTTGGCTCCCATAGGCTGTTTGCAACATGAGTATTTGCTTTCTCTGGGCCTCACTAGAGTGTCTCTCTCTTACTTCTTCATCTGTGACTAACATGTAAAAATCGCATTCATAGGAGTCTACTGGTTAGATCAGTCCAAAAAGTAACCTCTCATTTGTTAAATAAGTTAACATAATCATGGGAATAATATCTGATTATAGCCACTGCTTTCACCTGCACTCAAAGGAAAGGGAGTAATGGAAGACTGAAGAGGACTGTGAGTCATTTAGAATTCTGCCTACCACATTGTCTTTAACTGAAATGCCTACTACTATTTTACCATTCAAGACCATTTTTCCTATAAGTTTAGAGTAATTATCAATAATATGTCAAGGAAATTAGCTTATAGTTCTAACTCACAAAAATTGAAACCAGCAATTGGCATAATGGCTATGTAGTTGAACTCCCATGTAGTTGACCATGGTTTGAGTCCTGGACCCTGTGGCTTAAACTTACGCTAGGCATATGTGCGTGCATGCCCAAGATCCTGAGAGGAGAATGGAATAGAAGGGATTGTGGTGTGGCCATCCCCAATGGGGGGGGGAGGCAAGCTATTTCTCACTTTCTGGGTCTCTGTCTCTCTCTCTCTCTTTCTGGTGAGTGCATGCACCTATAGCAAAAATCTCTCAAAAAAATTTTTTCCACCATGAACATCCATTGCATTTTACCAAATTATGTACCTTCTTCTTCGTATTTGATCACCATTGTTTTGTTCATTGATTATATTAATAGTATAAATCATATCTAATAATTTCTGATAGAAAACATCCCAAAAATCAATAATTGTGCCCAGTACAAAAATACTTTTGGAATTATTTTATTTACATGTTCATTACAAATGCATTTATGTCTAAATAGGATAAAGTATTGTTCTGAACACTAACCACATATTGGTGGTGTTTTAATATATATTCTTCTGCAATCTTCTTTCTGTTATTACTGTCTTTATGTGATTCAATCAAATTTTAACACAATATTATCCCAGGTAATTTCATTATTGTGTAGTAGTTCATTGTGTAAATACACAATAATTTATGCATTATCCTATTGATTGACAGCAATATGCACAGTTTTACCAGGAAAATAATAAGATAATATTTACTGTGAAATATTTCAAATAATGTGGTCTTGTTGATTTACCAGTGTACTTTATTGGTGGTGATTGCTGATGTTGAATGTCGCTACTTTTCTATTTCTTCATTCTGTATCAAGAAAGACCTGCAGAGGGTAAATTCTTAGTTTTTGTACATGAGAAAACATCTCTGCTTCTTCCCCACTGTTGAATGATACAAAAGAGTATTAAATTCCTGTGTGATAGTTTTAAAATACTGATCTAATATTATATTATCTGTTATTGCTGATAAAACATTGCTCTCAAGGTACATTTGATCTTTTGTTACACTCTTCCTTCTTGCTTTAAGAATTTATTTATATGACAATCAAATTTCACACTACATGTCTAGGTGTGAATTTTCATTCATCCTAGTTTTCTTCATGCCATACTTTCTATCAGTGGACTCATATATAACTACCTTATATTGGGTAGTTTATAAACAATAGAAATTTCTTTCTTTGTTTATTTCTTTTTTTAAGAGATTTTTGCCTTACGGCATGTGCACTCTCCAGAGAGAGAGAGAGAGTGAGACAGTGAGAGAGAAAGTTAGAAATCATTCCCTCAATCACTGTCCACACCACAATCTCTTCTCCTCCATTCTTATCCAGAAATCTTGAGCATCCATGCATATGCACCTGGCATGATTTTCATGCCACCAAGTTCAGAATTCAAACTGTGATAGGCCATGTGCGAGTCCAGCAATATAACAACTATGCCATCAGCTGGTCCCTAGATATTTATTGCTTATAGTTGTAGAGACTGGGAAGTCCAAGATAAAGGTGCTGGCAAATTTCTATCTGGTGAGACTTGTTCTCTTCTCTCAAGATGTTGCCTCCTTACTGTGTCTTCATGTGGAGGGGAGGCAGAAGGGCACTAGGACATTCCCTTCAACCTCTGTTAAGAGCACCGATCCATTCACAGAGATTAAAGGACTCTGACTTAATTATTTCCCCAAGGTGCGACCTCTAAATATCATTTTAGGTTTTAGGTGTCAACATATGAAATTTGGAGGGAAACATAAACTCAAACTGTAACAGACATCTATGTGTTGTATGTCTAAGTTATTTTTTAGTTTTTGTTTTTTATTTTCATACTGTAGTATTTTGTATAATGAATTGATAAGGGAAGACTACAATGTATATATTCATTTTTATGCCATGATTTGCTTCTAGTTTTTTATATTATAAGTAAATTTGTGAATATATTCTTGTACAAGCCTTTGAACATCTATTTTCACTTATCTTGGATAAATGCATATGAATGGAATTTTTGGACCATGGGAGTATTGATGCTTAATTTTGCTAAGTTTATCAACTGCCATTTTTTCAAAGTAATTGTATCATTTTCTATTTTCTTAAGGAGACAATAAAGGAAATATTCATTTTAAAATCCTTTAAGGTTGCTCTGTTATTCTTATTGCTTTGAGAAGAAATTTTCCTGAGTCTTTGAGACTGTTTTTTATCACATGTATTAAATGTATTTTTCTGCTTTAACTTAAAACATTTAAGTTGTATCTCATTTTGAGTGGGAGTTATCCTCTCCTCTTCTAACGGTGTTGTGGCTGGGTCCCAGCCCCCCGCCATTTTAGAAAGAGTTCTTATCATTATGGCTCCCTGTCATGTGTCAATAGAGATTTCACTGACAAACCACTTTTCTTGGATTCTATTAATAGTTATGTATCTGTCCCTGCTTCCATCTGCTTCTTAGGTAGACATTCATACCTAAGACCTGGGCAAAAGTTTCTACTCCTTTTAGCATCCTTTCCCTGGAGAGCTGGAAGAATAAAAGTTCAGTCACTGGTTCCACCATTAACCTGACTCTGATGCTCTGACGTGTGTGTTTTTGATTCTTGTTACTCCAATGGAAAACGACAACAACAAAATCCTTTAGATTGCCTTTCCCTGTATCTCTTCCCAAGAACCCAGTAAGCACACAGCTCCAGATGCCAGTTACCATCTCTTTGTGTTATAGTCACTGTCCTTGGAGATGTATAATTTGCTTTTATGCACCCCAATGCATATTTTAAATGCATATCTCTATATATGTTGGTATTTGTAAGAGGTCACATGCACTTCTTAGAGAGAAAGAAAATGAGAAAGCATTTCCCTACCCCCATACGAGATGGTCATTTCTCCCTCCTTTTGGGACTTTGGACACACACACACATTGTGTGTTTTTTCATGCTTTTGGATCCAGGATTCAAACCATATAGTCAGCTATGTGGGATCCTGATGCCTTATCAACCATGATATCAGCTGGTCCTAAATATATATTCTTTTCATTACTCTTTGTGTGGATTTGTGGAATCATCTTGATCAAAAATTTTCAAAAGTTTTTATTTCAGCTAAGTGAAATTAATGTAATTATGATCATGATGATTTAAAATGTATATAAAGGAAATATATAATTAACCAAATATCTCTCATACAGATTTACTTGGGTTTACCTGGAAAATTTATTTCCTTATCTTTGTTTTTCTATAGGAATCTTTGCATCATTTAGACATAATAGTAAACAGGTAACATTGATAAGATATATCACACATTTTGATTTGTTTTTATAAACTAATGTAATGGAGTGACGACTAAGGAAGTGTGAAATAAACTTTAAATTATTTTTTTCTATAACAGTAAAATAATTTTACCAAGCCTTTTGAATTAATTTTATGAAGGCCACTTGTAGTCAAGAATAAATATTTTCACAAGCTAGCTATCATTAAGATATATGGCCTATATAGAGGTTAGACCAATGATTTGATGAAACAGCTATGCATTAATCATTTGGGCACAGAGAAAGATGACTAATACATTTCAGTAAGTGGTTTAACCTGATGGTGTCTTAAAATGGTGCAGTTACACAAGGTAGCAACTGAAAAAAAAAATCTGAAAATCCACAGAGAACATTGGATTTCATTTATGATACAAATATAATTTCTGTACAGTCTGGTTAACTTTTACTGACTACATGCAATATTAATATAGTAAGAAAGTCCTGGGAACAGCAAATGGTATAATGTTTATGTTGCTGAACTCCCACATAATCTACTGCAGTTCGAATCCAGACCTGGTTACTGATACTAGGCACGTGTGCGTGCATGCCCAAGATCCCAAGAGGAAAATGAAGAAGGGACTGCAGCATGGCCATCTCCCCAGGGGATGATTTCTCACTTTCTGTCTCTCTGGCAATACATGTGCCCTATATCATAAATCTCATAAAAAATAAAATAAAATTTTTTAAAAGTCTCTTCTTTCATTTTGGAACCAGCACTTGGTGTAATGACTATGTCACTGGACTCCCACGTAGTAGACTGCAGTTCGAGGCTCGGACCCGGTGGCTTAAGCTCACGCCGGGTGCATGTGCGTGCGTGCCCAAGATCCCGAGAGGAGAATGGAGGAGAAGGGATTGCAGCATGGCCATCCCCCCTGGGGGGTGATTTCTTGCTTTCTGTCTCTCTGTCTCTCTCTGTCTGTCTGGCGAGCGCACACGCCCTATAGCAAAAGCCTCTCCAAAAAAAATAAAAGTCTCTTCTTTCATTTTATACATTCAACCAATGTCATTATTTTATACATTAACCACTATCATTACATCCTGTAAAATGAATATTTCCCAGCATGAATACACTGTATATTAGTCCAGTTAAAGGTATTTTGGGGGTCAGCAGATGAGGTCATGGTTAAGGTGCTGAATTTCTATATGGTCAACTACAGTTCAAGTCCCAGACATCGTGGCTTGAAACTCAAGCCAGGTGTGTGCATGCATGACCAAACTCTGAAGAGGAAAATGGAAAAGAAGGAATTGAGGCAGGGCCACTTACCCTTGGGGGTGATTTCTCCTTTCTCTCTGTCTTTTTATGTCTCCCTAATGAGCATGTGCCCTAAAGCAAAAATCTCAAAAAAACCGAACAAAGTCCCTTCTAGGTAGTATTATCCAGCTCAAGGGATAAAAATGAAGTTCATTACAATGGACCTAACTTTTAAAGAAAACCAGAATTTATTACCTTTATACATTTTACTACTAAAGACATCATAACCTAAACTCTAGTGAAGGCAAAGCCACCATAGTGTGCACTGGTTAATGCTGCTACTGGGCAAGCTGAGACCACATGGGAGGCTCAGGTTCAATTCCTAGCTTATCCCTAACCCAGGTACAGAGACACGCACCTATAGTCCTGGCTAGTTAGTAGTCTGAGGCAGAATATCATGACATAGTGAAACCTTGTCTTTAGAAAGAGAAAATAAAGAAAAAGAAAAAAAATCTAGTTGTGTATTATTGAGAAAAGAAAGTCTAGGTTTTGGCCAAGAGGTGGCATGGTGATAAAGATGGCTAGATCCCACATGATTGACGACTGACTCTGTAGTTCAATTTCTTGACCTGGCGGCTTGAAAATCACTCTGTGTGTGTGTGTGTTTGTACCCAAAATCCAGAGAAAAGAATGGAGAGGGGATAGAAGTATGGCCATCATCCACCAGGAGTGATTTCTCACTTTCCCTCTCTTTTCTCTGTCTCTCTCCATCTCCAGCAAATGCACACACCCTATAGCTAAAATAAAAAATAAAAATTCTAGATTCAAAAGCAAAGCAAAGCAAAAAAGACCTTCAAATAAAGGCTAAATGTCTGACTCTTAAAAATAAAAAAGTTAAGTCAAGTATCTGACTAAACTATTGATATTCAAAAATTTCAGTGAAATCTTCTTTTATTTTAATCTATCAGAGGATGAGTATGCTTCTGAGAGAAAGATAGAAAGGGAAAATGAGAAAGCATTCCCTCACAGGGAATGGCCACACCATAGTCCCTTCTCCCCCACTCCTACCTCTTATTTTTAACACACATGCCTACACAGTGTATGTTTCCTCTTTGTTTCTTTCTTTTTCTTTTTCATCTCTCTTTTTTTTTCCACAGAGTACATGCGCTTGCTGAAGGAAGGAAGGGGGTGAAGAAAGTAAGAAATCATCCCCCATGGTGGATGGCCAGACCACAATTCCTTCTCATCTATTATGACAGGATTTGGGGCACACACACACGTACCTGGCATGATTTTTAGTTACCGAGTCTGCGAGTCAAACAAGTTGGCCATGTGAGAATCCAGCACCTTAACCTTCATGCCACTGCTAGTCCTCCATCCAGTGTGTTTTTCAAGTCACTGGGTCCATTTGTCTCTAGAAACAATGGTAACCTGCTCAGGAATAAACAATACTTTGTTTTAATTCACTGGATTCCCTGCCTAACACCCATTTATCTACCAGACTTTCTACATACAGTCTGTATTTCTCTCATGCCCTCCTTTGGAGTGAAAACAAAGTAAGAGTCAATATTGGAACTGATCCTAGAAAGACCTTTAAGATGTGATCTGCAGTAAATTTCTTCTAAGACAGAGAGTAACAAGTACCACATTGCTGGTGAGAAGCATAGTGATAGCTCTTGGATGCCAATAAAAATATTAACTAAGACACCTACTAAACTAAAATTAACTAAGACTCCTACCTATACAGAACTGGAATGAGATAGAATTGGTGTGTAAAAGAGCTAAAGTTACCAGGTGTGTGTTCATAAGAAGGGCACTTGTGGGACTAGAAGATACCATAGCAGTTACATAATTGGACTCCCCCATAGTCGACCACGGTTCAAGTTACGAATCTGGTAACTTAAAACTCACACCAGCGTGGGAACCAGCAGTTAGCGTAATGGCTATGTCGCTGGACTCCCACGTAGTCGACCGCGGTTCGTGTCCCGGACCCGGTGGCTTAAAACTCACGCCGGGCGCGTGGGCGTGCGTGCCCAAGATCCCGAGAGGCGAATGGAGGAGAAGGGATTGCGGCATGACCATCCCCCCTGGGGGGTGATTTCTCGCTTTCTGTCTCTATGTCTCTCTCTGTCTGTCTGGCGAGCGCACGCGCCCTACAGTGAAAAATCTCTCCAAAAAAAAAAAAAAAAACTCACACCAGCATGTGTGAGTGTGTGACCAAAAGCTTGAGAGGAGAGAGGAAGAGAAGGGATTGTGGCATGGCCATTCTTCCTAGGGGGGTGATTTTTCACTTTCTGTCTCTATCTCTGTCTATCTGCCAAATGTGCACACCCCCTATAGCAAAAATTTCTCTCTTAAAAGGGGGGAGAGGCACTGGCTATTGTTGAATCACTGAGAAGCTGAGCGGTAGCTTACTTTTGTGAATCAAGATTGATGGTAGAAGATCCTGCTAAGAAATCGGTATCAGTAATATCAGTGAAGATGTTAAGATTATAAAGCAACAGAGACCAGTTGGAAGCATGTCCCCATAAGAGGAAATTTGAAAAGATTCACCTCCCAGTAGTTATGAGTTAGCCTCTGACTGCAGTCATTCCAGTGTTTAAATAGTTATTATAGCAGTGATGAAGGTAATGTATAGGTCTAATAGTTAGAATTTCTTTTTACTATATTTATCAAGCTACTGCTGCCATTGAACATCCAATATAACAGCAAAAAAATAATGCTTGTATGATGTCATTCCTTAAGGAGACCAAGCAGCTGCTTGATGGTAACTCAATGACATGTAAGATGCAGGAATTTAATCTTACAGATATAAGGACAAATATGGGCTATGAATTAGCCTTTCTTGTCTTCACTACATTGCTCACTCCAATATTTGTAGGTTGAGACCATCAGGTAACTATGGAACTAAGGTGCATCTCAAGTAAGCCAATAGAAGCTCTTAGAAAGATGGCCTGGCACCATAAATAGTTCTGCTTGGCAGAGAGGATTAAAGGAGATATATGAAAGAATTTATAACATAAAATAACCTGAACTTTTCCAGCCCAGTATTGTAACCAGCAGATATTGCAAAAAAGCAACCACACCAGAGGATTATCTTGAGAAAGACTTCAAAGGAAGAAAAAGAGACTGATCTTTGCTAGCAGATGGTATTTCATAAAATACTTGGTAGGCAGGCCTGAATTGAGAAGTTTTATGTGTGATTAGTGTGCTGGGCATTTGCTTTTCAACAATTTGAGTAGTTGACATGTAAACACTTTCTCAAAAATATTTAAAACCATACTGTTTCTGTTGTTATAGAGTCACAAACAAAATTATACAAAATTATAAGAAATATTTTGAACATTATCTTTAAATTTAGTATTTTGAAATTTTGAAAGTATTTTATAAACTGTCAAGAACTATGGAGTATGAGCTAAAATTTTTTGAGATGTAAAGTAAATATTTGTGGAAAAATGTAAAAATAAATAAATGAAAGAAACAAAAGAAATATTAGATGATTTATGCTATGAAAATAGCTTGCAACTATTGATTATCTTCAGTGATTCTCACATAATATTACTTTAGAAATTGGTAAAAGACGTCTGATATGGAAACATTATGATAAATCCACCAGCTCTATAATATACAGTATCATGACTGCTTTTTCTGCCTACCATCCCTTAAAATTGCAACTGCTATGACAGGTTGAGGATGACCTTCAAGTTTGAGTGCTGTCCTTCGAAATATGATGTATAATGTCAACAAGTGGTTATTACATGGCACTGTGTTCTTGATTAGCTATAAAAAATTAGCCTCGAATCCAAGGTTGTAGGAGTAGGAGGGGCTCCTCTCACCATCACACCCAGTGATCACTGTTACTACAACTTTAGACATGGAGGATGAGGATCTAGTTATTAAAGTGGGATTATGCTTTGACCAGCAGACATAGTAAGAGTGACCCCCAAACCTGAAGCTGTAGAAAGCCATGAGACAAAGAAAAGAGTTGTCTATTGTCAAGGACCATTGACTCTGGTTATCATGTGTATAGAATTATTTGAAGTGTTTTTACCTGAGCAAATTGGTGAATAATGATATCATTTATTTGTACTGAGTAAACTGAACATAACATTCAGGATAGAAAATAAAATTATGTTTGGGAAAATATTGAGATCAATATTATATCTCCAAGTACAGAGGCCTAGTCTTAGACCATTGCTAGACATGTGGTCAATTATGTCAAACATCCATACCAAACTATCAAAGAGAACGCATTCATTCAGAATCAACTGTCTCAAGATAGCTCATAAGCAGATTCAGTAATTTTACTTTAATATCCCACAAACTTTAATCTTTGGGACATTGCAAAAGCAGTTGTAAGAGGGAAGTTCATAGCAATTAGTGCACATAAGAGGAAGGCAGAAATAAGGCAAATGGATCACCTAATATCATGGCTCAGAAAACTGGAAAAGCAACAGCAAAACGAACACCCAAAAAACTCCAAGAAAAAGGAAATAATAAAGATCTGAGCATAAATAAATGGAATAGAAAATAAATAAACTATACAGTAAATAAATGAAAGTAAAAGCTAGTTCTTTGAAGAGATAAACAAAATTGATACACCACTAGCGAGACTTATTAAGAGAGAAAGGAACCAGGTCAATCAAATCTGCAATGAAACAGGCAATATAACAAGAGATGTAGTAGAAATACAAAACTTCATTAGAGGATACTATGAACAACTATATGGCAAGAAACAAGACAATCTGGATGAGATGGACAAATTTCTGGACACATATAATCTACCAAGATTGAGTCAGGAAGATATAGAAAGTCTGAATAGGCCCATAACAAGCCAGAAGTTTTGAGTCAGTAGTAAATAACCTCTGAACAAAGAAAAGTCCTGGCCCTGATGGTTTCACCTCTGAATTCTACAAAACTTTCAAAGAGGAATTAACCCCTCATTCAGCTCAAGTTATTTCTAAAGATCTAAAATGGTGAATCTCTCCCTAATTGAAGTCTCCATCACACTTATCCTTAAAACAGACAAGGACAGGACAAGGAAGAAAAACTATATAGACCAGTATCTCTGATGAATATAGACACATAGATTCTCAACAAGATCTTGTATCTTGTTGAAAATCTATATAAATTGTATCCAACAACTTATAAAAAAGATTATACATCACAATCAGGTAAGCTTTATTCCAGGAACGCAAGGTTGGTTCAACATACACAAAATCATAAATGTAATACACCATATTAAAAGAAAGAAAGATAAAAACTATATGATCATGTCAATTAATGCAGAAAAAGCATTTGGTAAGATACAACATCCCTTCATGATCAAGACTCTCAGCAATATTGGCAAAGAAGGGTCATTTTTCAACACAACAGAGGCTATCTATGAAAAACCCATAGAGAACATCATCCTTAATGATGAAAAGCTTTTCCACTAAAAACGATTACAAGACAAGGATGCCCACTTTCTCCACTGCATTGTAACCAATGCATCAGATAAGAGACTGATAACCAAAATACACAAGGAACTCGAGCAGCTGTTCCCAAAAAAGATGATCAACCCTTTTAAAAGATGGGAGAATGAGTTGAAAAAGCCACTCTCTAAGGATGACATATGAATAGTCAAAAGGCATATGAAAAAAATGTTCAACATTCCTCATTGTAAGGGAAATGCAGATCAAAACAACAATGAGTTGTTACCTGTTGAAGATATTTGATCAACTGGACTGGGGAGAAGTGTTCACATAATGAAATATTCACTTTGTAAGATAAATAATGTGATTGAATGTATAAAAAAAAATTTAAAATAAAAGAAAAAAAGGATAAGGAAAAAGAAAAACAATGGAAAACTGCTTCCAAAACCAAACATTGATGTAGAGCAAAACTGTACATCACAAGTTGTTCAATTCCTAAAGTTAAGTAAGTGCTACAAACAAACAAACAAACCAACAAAAATACCAACAACGAGAGGCCACTTAACCCCAGTCAGAATGACTAGCTACAAATAAACAAACAAACCAACAAAAATACCAACAATGAGAGGCCACTTAACCCCAGTCAGAATGACTAAGATTAAAATCACCAAAAATCATAACTTCTGGTGGGGTGTGTAGTGAAATGAGAACTCTCTTACACTGCTGGTGGGAATGTAAGTTGGTCCAGTCACTGAGAAAAACAATTTTGAGATTCCTCAAAGATCTACAAATAGAACTACCATATGATCCAGCAATCCCACTCCTTAGTATCTACCCAAAGGACAGAAGAATTCTTAATCAGAAAAGTGCTTGCACATCGATATTTATTGCGGCATTATTCACAGTTGCTAAGACATGGAACCGACCCTAATGCCCATGAATAGATGAATGAATTGAAAACCTGTGGTAAATATACTCTGTGGAATACTACTCAGCCATAAAAAAGGCCCTGGCTTTTGACAGGAAGTGAATGAATATGGAAGACTTACTGCTGAGTGAAGCATGCCAGGCTATGAAGGAGAGGCATTGTATGACCCACTTAATACATACCAAATGTCTGAACTCTGTGACTGAAAGTGATTGACTAAAGGATATAGAAACACTAAATGATTGTGAATACCAGATACAATGTAGGCAGAGGGTGGGTGAAAGAGTAGATAGAGTCTGAGAAAGGACATTTAGAAGAAAAATAGAGTGGCAAAGTGCCAATGGGACAAAGAAATGGGGTATTATCTGTTGAAGATAACTTTATAGTATTATCAACTGGACTAGGGAGAAATGTACACATGTTGGAATATTCACTTTGCAAGCTAAATAACATGACTGAATGTATAAAAGAACTTGAAATTTAAAAAATTAAAAATAAATTTGAAAAAGAAGCTGTAATAGAAGAGCTTGAACTTACAATCAGGCACAAGTGGACTTAAGTGGCAGAAAGTATGATCTGTGGCAGTCATTCTAAGTGGCCAGTTATATTCAGGATTACAATACTTGATGATGGTATCCTACTATAAGCATTTGTAACTTTCCTTTGAAAGACTTAGTTTTGACCGACACATCAAGAGCATACTGGAAATAATGTGTTCATGCCATTAGTATCAGCCCTCAGTGAATGACATGTAAGACACCAAAAATAAATATTCCACCCTTTGAATTTGAAATGGGATAACTGTCCCTCAGAATTATCTCATGGGGTTAGACCCGGTTGCACACAATAGCTACCCATCTGATTATACTTCATTGGACATATTTCCTGCCTCTGTCTGGCTTTTCTATTCTCTTATTTTACTGGCTATCATATACCAACTAAAATAGTTTCACCCCAAATTCAGCATAATTAATAAGTAGGGAAACTCAAAGCAAACCAAAGCCACAATAAAATACACTTTAGGAAATTACTGCCCTATGTTGTCAACCTCATATTTGTAACTCTATAGACAAATCTTTGGTAATTAAGCTAATTAAATTATCTTCATTTTTTAAACACTAAAAGATGTCACTTTTGCATAGAATCACTCTTTCTATACTTCAAAATCATTTTGGTTGACTGCCCACTAACAACAGTGTAGCTACAAATAATTTAAATTTTATTCTCTCTTTTTCCAATTTTCCTATTTGTCCTTTGTTATAATAAATAACCTTAATAGACAATAAAGAGATGACTAGTAGATGAACGTTAGCATTGCTTTGTGATTCATACCTAAAAGAAATAAAAAAAGATTTTAAAAATCTCATTTAAGTTTTTATTTACTGTGTTTATCTCTAGCTAGAAATTGGAAACAGATTCACTGAGCTCAGTAATAGCTTCAATAAGATAATAGCCCATAGAGTATTTTAAATCCTTATAAACAGAAGCATCCTTCAGAACTGGGCTAAGAGTCTCTTTATTTTGAGGTTTCAGCATCTAGCATCTGGTCAAAAAACATGGCAAATTCTCTATAAATGTGTGCTGAATGGAGGTTAGCTGAAGGGAACAGGAGAAGGATGAGGAACTTCAAATTGATTGGGCTGAACTCTTTGTGAACACTTCACAAAGTGTTCTATAAAAGTTATTGACTCACGCAAATATTTTAGATAAAAATACTGAGGCTGTGTTTGCTAAGGAAAAAAGAAACACTAGCTCATGGCTTCATTAATGTGTTATAGCCAAGTTGTGTAACTCTGGCTTGATAAACTAACTCCCTGTCAAATTCAGGATCTTATTCCAAGCTCATTATATGTCATGATATGCCAGTATCATAAGTACCCTAGATTTTTAGATGGTAAAAATAATAAAATTTTGAAGTTAACAGAAGCGAAATATCTTGTGTGTTATGTTAATGTTTAATTGTAAAGTTATAGAACTATCAATTATAAGAGCTTAACTTTGCTTTATGAGTGCTGAATAACAGAATCAAAGAATAAATGGTAAAGAATGAGTAAGATTTCTTCAATCTCAACATCAATTTAAACAATGGATGAATGTACAGTCACAATAGGCCCACAGATTTAAAAAGTATGAAAAAGGAATAACTAAATATATTTTAATCTTTACTGAAATGTTAGCAATCCTTAATTCAAGATATATTCTCTTAATGGTCTAAAACATATGGAATTATTTGTGGAATATTTGCTTCAGTCAAATCACCACTTTATCCTGTAGTAACTTACAAATGGCATAATGTTTATGCTCCTGGGTCTCTACAACTAATTCGTGTAATCAATAAATATTTATGATCAGTTATTATATAGAGAATATTGGTTTAAGATTAAGCCCTGGACATAAAGCTATCAACTGCCCTTTACAGCCCATGTTAGTAAACTATAGTCTAACAGAGAAATATCAACAAAAAAAAGTAAGTAAATAGAATAAGTTTTTTTTTTAGTTTAATGTATTTTAATAGCAAACTTACAGGAATAGCACAGAAGACAGACAACATTAAAAACATGTACTTGCATGTAGGACAACTCAATTAGAAAAATACAGTGAATGGATGGAATCTACTGTATTATAAAAATGCTACAAACACCATTTAGTTGCTGTCAATAAAAAATTTACTTGTTTTTTAAAAAATCCAAATGCTGGTATTGTCCAGAAAAATTTAACAGGTTTATTTATAATCGCTATAAAGTTGAACTGCTGAAACTTGTTCACCAAAACATTTTGACTTCCATTAATGCTTTACATCCCCGCATTTATATTAAACATCTACACACAAATGAAAATGGAAAATCTGCCAATACCCGATTTCTGTCCCCTATTTTCCACTTCATCATATACTTAGGTACCTTTTGACCCCCATGGAAAAAATCTAATGTTCAGAACTACCAATAACAGGAAGAAGAGAAACATTTTTTTGGGGGGGGGGAATGAAATGTTTCCCATCATAGTGGAATTCTTAAGCACGTTGTCCACGTATGCAGCGTGCTAGCTGGACGTCCTTTGGCATAATTGTTACATGTTTGGCATGGATAGCACACAGGTTGGTATCTTCAAAAAGGCCAACGAAGTAGGCCTCACTTACCTCCTGCAAAGCACCAATAGCTGCGCTCTGGAAGCGCAGATCTGTTTTGAAATCCTGAGCAATTTCTCACACCGGACACTGGAAAGGAAGTTTGCGAATCAGAAGTTCAGTGGACTTCTGATAACGTCTAATTTCACGGAGTGCCACAGTACCCGGCCTGTAACGATGAGGTTTCTTCACCCCTCCAGTAGAGGGCGCACTCTTGCAAGCGGCTTTTGTAGCCCGTTCTTCCGGGGTGCTTTACCACCGTTGGATTTGCGGCTGTCTGCTTTGTATGAGCCATTGTAAAGAGACCTCCTCACGTACCCTCCACCCCCTTCTTCGACTGGTGCTCGACGATCTAGAAGCGGCGCTGGCGTTGGAGAGCGACGGCGGCTCGCCGGCGGCTGGGAACACCAGTAAATAGAGTAAGTTTTAAAATAAAAATTATGGGACCAGCAAGTGGCATGGTGGTTAAGGTGCTAGATCTCACATGGTTGAAGTCTCAGACCCATGGCTTCAAAAACATGCCAGGAACATGTGCTTTCATGTCCAAAATCCTAGAGAAGAATCTAAAATAAGGGATTGCAGCATGGCTAATCCACCTGGGAGGCGATTTCTCACTTCCCTTTCTTCTCAGTCTTTCTCCAGCGAGTGCATGCACCCTCTGGCAAAAATCTAAATGTATATTTATATATTTCACTACATAATTTTTATCATATGCAATAAAAATATATATAATAAAATCATGCAGTGAATTAAATAGTGTATGATCAAAGGAAAAGGAAAAAAGCAAGGTTATAGAAAAAAGACTGATGATTGGTGATTTAAAAAATGATGGTGATTAAAATTTTTTTTTAAAAAAGTCTTTTATAAGGAGACGACAGCCATGTATGAAAGCATTCCAAGAAAGAAGAACAAACCCAAAGACCTCAAGTAAAAATTAATTTGACCTTCTTTTGAAATAATGCAAGACCAGTGTTCCTGGGATTTATCTAATAAAAGGAAGAGAGGTTGAGTATGAAGTCAATGAAGTACGCAGAGATGGAGCAGGTTAAGACTTCTGTACTATCAGAGTGAGGCTGATTTTACTTGACTTCTATGAAAAGCCATTGAAGTAAGGTAAATACACACTTGTCATCCAAACCAGGATACTTTGAGAGAGAAAGGAGGCTCTATTATCCATTATTGCAGAACGAAAGGAGCAAAATATGATTCTCGCAAACAAAGGGGAGCATGAATTGCTTTTTATTGAATATTTCTAAGCAGAGTAGTGACATGATATGGTTTATCCTCATAAAATATCAACATAACTCTTTGCAGAGATTAAACCTATTATATGAGACAAAATTTTAAGCTGGAAGACCAACTGGAAGTTGGTGTCTATATGCTATTGAAAAATTGTCTTGTTTTTGCTCAGCTTTGTAGTAGCAGAGATGAGGAGATATATTTAGGGGTGGGGTTACAGCAAATAGGAAATTGTGCTGTGTTGAATGTGGGGTGTAAAGAAAAGAATACAAGATGACTCTTGAGTATTTTTTCCTGAGCAAATGGATTGAGTAATTACATAATTTATGTGCTCTTAGTCAACTGGACAGGAGGAAGAGCCAGGAAAGGAAATAAGAATTCTATAAGGACAAATCAGCAACATAGCCATTATGCTAACTGCTGGTTCCCAAGGACAAATATATTTTAAGATTAATACTATATCTTCAAAAATAGAAGGCCTAAACTGAGCTTATTGCTAGACACATGATCAATTAAATCAAATTTGCAGGCCAAACTTTTGAACCTAATTCACCTAGGTTTAACTGAGATTAAGTAGCCAATAAGTAAATTTAATAATTTTTAATGTCTGCCATTCATCAGAAAGCAAATCTAATAAAAATTGTAAAACATACAAAAGAAATACAATATTTAAGAACTTTCTTCTATTTCAGAATCCAGGACTCTCCCTCTCTCTCTCTGATCTCAATGTTCTGAAAGACATAGAATGTTAAATGTATAAATGTTGGAGCACAAGTGTATTAACTAATGCTTGATTTACTCATGGATCCCTTCCATAGTTTCTTATTCTGCTGATGATATGGTGGATATTGGGAAGTGTGTTCTCATACTAAAAAGAAACCATACTGTGATATACGGCTATCAAATCAACTTACATATTTTTTCCTATAGACAATATATACCATTAATGTTAGAGGGCAAGTATTTGAAATAGTTGGCCAGACATTCATTCTGAATGGCTGGTGCCCATGAGGTATTATACTAGCAGTCAGGGAATTTTATGCTACCTGTCTAAATATTAACTCTAAAAGTTGGGTTTGTAGAATTCACCATGACCAAAGTTTTTGTAGAGAAAAGTAAATAAACAAACAACCTAGAGAAGTGTGTATATATATATATATATATATATATGCTATAATGAGAACTAAATATAATTAACTTCACATGGTTGTAGAGGACAAACTTTAAAATATATATAGTAAATGTAAATTCATTTTGAATGTCTTCTTCCTAGATTGTAGATAATCTTAAAACATTGTGTCTACTCTTTGTTTCAGAATTAGTAACACTAAAGTTTAGTTTTTGTGTATGTGTATTATTCAGAGTATAGTCACTGAAAAATGATCTTGATTTTACAAAGCTCAACAAATTGACTAGATCTATGTTTTCTTAGTTGATTTGTTCCCTCAGGGGCAGTCAGCAGTTTTCTGCATGTTGCATATGTTTAATCTACATACATGATTCAGCAAGAAGACATGACACAGAGTGACACATAGCTAAATAATGAGTGGTTTAGAGTCATGTGGCGGAAGTATCATAAGTCACTTCACATGAACTCAATCAAAGCCAGCAATTTTGTGTACTGTCTCTATTCTGTTTGATGCAACATTTCTTAGGTTAGTTACTTTAGAGTTTGCAATTTCTTAAATTCAAGGGAGGTGTCACCTTCTGGAACCTGAATGATACGACAGAATGACCAGTAGACATAGGCTTGCTAGACCCAATGACAGTATTGATCTACTATTTATTAAATGTGTACCAGATGATTACTCTTCATGAGCTTTGATGGTCTCCCTTGAAATGGAACTAAAAATTAGAAAGCTTTTATTCTCTTTTTTAAAATGCCAGAGAGCACGTGTACTCACCAGAAACTGTTAGAAAACGTGAGAAGGCATCCTGCCTCAGGGATGGCCATATTGCAATCCCCACTTCATTTCTACCCTAGGCTAGGTAGTTTATAAACAATAGAAATTTAATTCACACTGTTATGAAGACTGGGAAGTCTTGGGACCAGCAGTTGGCATAATGGCTATGTCACTGGACTCCCACGTAGTCAACTGCGGTTCACGTCCCGGACCTGGTGGCTTAAACTCATGCTGGGCGTGTGTGCGTGTGTGCCCAAGATCCCAAGAGGAGAATGGAGGAGAAGGGATTGTGGTGTGGCCATCCCCCCTGGGGGGTGATTTCTCGCTTTCTGTCTCTCTGTCTCTCTCTGTCTGTCTGGCGAGCGCACGTGCTCTATAGCAAAACCTCTCCAAAAAAAAAAGAGAGAGACTGGGAACTCTTAAGATTAAGTTACTGACCTATTTGGGGTCTATTGATGACCTATTTCATGGTTCATACAGGGCATTTTTAGGGTGTGATCTCATGTGGTGGAAATAAAGCAAGGCAGCTCTCTGAAGACTCTTTCATAAGGGCACACTGCTCAACCCTTATAATCACCTCTCTGTGGCTCTATCTACCGAGATCCTCCCATGGTGATTTGGACTAAAGGTCAAAGTTTGAGAAGACATACATTCAGGTCACAACAGCAGCCATTATGTCAGGTATTTTGAATATATGAGCTTCTTTCATCAGCACAATAGTCTTGAGCTAGCTACATTTCTTTATTTGAAAAATGAGAAAGAGGGATCAAGTAAATTGACCCATAGCACACAGTTTGTATGTGCCAGGGCCGCAATTCAACCTGTTTCAAAAGTAAAAATTCTTAATCACAAAATTATGCTGCTTTTTTGGCCACAAAAAAGAAAGTAAAATGTTAGAAAGATAGTTAAAAATAATAATAATCACTAGTATCCCACAGTGACTTTGCTACATCAAGAAGAATGGATAGGAATTGATTAAAAATTAGCCATACTCCAAGACAATGATAGTTTCTCAAATAAAATTTAATGTAACCTACTTTTTGTACTTGATAATATTAAGTTTCTTTTCTCAGTAAGGTCTAAAAAATCTAAGATTCCTAGACCTATAAACACATAGATTATTTCTGGGTAAGATTTATGACTATATCAATATAGCTAAAAATTTTAAATATTAATGAACCAGATTTTTGTCCACAGAAATACCAAATGTATTTATTTATTGCTTTTGCTTGATTATCTATTTACTCCCAATAATTTGACAAAACTGGCCTTTTATTTTGACATTATGTAAACAAGTATTAATCAATAAACTACATAAAATTGGAATCTCCAAATCACATTACAGAAACAGAAAATCCTTTTTATTCCTTTATATCCACCTACAATAAGACAAATCCAGTCCCAGACATGGCAGCTTGAAACTCAAGCCAGATGTGTGAGTGTGTGCTTAAAATCCCAGTATGAGAATAAAGAAGAAGAGATTGAGGCATGACCATTCCTTGGGGTGAGGAGGTTGATTTCTCACTTTCACTCTTTCTGTCTCTCTAGAGAGCTCATGCTCCCAGTAGCAAAAATCTCTCCATAAATAAATAAATAAAGCTTAAATAGTCATGTTAAATATAACATTGTTCTGTATCATTGGAAAATGTTACATGAATCAGTTGATTTCAGTATCAGTAGGAGACCGAAAATAATTAACAGCTCTTCAATTTCTGTGGGATATCACTCAGATTCCCTTTTAAGTGATTCTCAAGATATAATGGATCAAGCTTCAAAATAATCACTGCACTTCCATTACCAACTACAAATACATTTGACTACTAGTCCAAGACTAGAGAAGTGTTCCTAAGTGTAATAAACCCTGAAGATGAGTACACTGGAACAATTAGAAACAGAGCCAACAAATAAATGTGGGAGTCACAGTCCCTTCCCTTAAAATTTCAGTCTCACAGAGGATGAGCGAGTTACTGCTAAGGAAGTCACAGAAGAAAATCTGTGATCAAAGCTAATATCACCAGTATTCAAACAAAGCGAGAATATTTGGTTCCTGGTGTAAAGTACTGAGGAGCCAACATAAGAACCATGATATTCCTACCAAAAAATGTGTACCCTGAAGTAAATAAAAAGAAAACATCAGAAAAACCAAAAGCAAAAGAGACTTTACAAAATATCTAGCCTATACTCTTCAAAAATATCAAGATCGATACAAATAAATAAAGGCTGAAATATTTTTTTCTAATTAAATAGGACTAAAAATATATTACTACTAAATGCAATGTGTAATCCTGAAATGCATCCTTGACCAAGAAAAGAAGTGCCCACAAAAGATATTTAGGGGATTATTGATGAAATTTGGATAAAGACTATGGACTAAATATAAGATATAGCATGATATAAGGACATTTGTTTGTTCTGTCTAACTGAACTACTTCTATAAACATACCTCCCCACAAAACAGTGACTCTTACTCTGTTAATGGTTCAAAAACGGGCTTATATTTTTACTGTTCACAAATATACTCAGTTTTGTTTGACATAAATGGGATAAAAAGCATTGTTCTACAACTGGATTTTCCACCTCACATATATCTTGAAAAACTAAAAAAATTTTCCCATGTCAGAATATATATTAGTATTTTATTCCCTTTAATAGTATCATATTATTTCTTAGGCATTGATAGGAATTAAGTACCTTTGTTTTCAATATTAGAAATGATACTTATAAATTGTTCTTATTAACCTTTCTTATATCTTCTGTATCTTTCTTCTTCTTTTTTTTTTTTTGTTTGTAGAGAGATTTATGCTATAGAATGCATGTGCTGGCCCGAGAGACAGAGAGAAACGGAGAGACAGAAAGTGAGAAATCACCCCCAGAGGGCATGGCCATACCACAATTCCTTCTCCTTGTGGAATTTTGGGTGGGCACGCACATGTGCCGAGTGTGAATTTTAAGCCCCTGGATCCAGGATTCAAATCGCAATTGACTGCATGGGAGTCCAGTGACATAACCATTATAGCATCTGCTGGTCCCCTTATATCTGTATCTTTATAAGTCTGTCTGAATATTTCAGATGGAGAAATTCCTATACATTGTTAGACCCAAAGATATGAGTAATTTAAAACCAGTAGATGCCGCCAAATCACCCACTATTATACTTTGACTGGGTTGACCTCCAAAATCCATGTTGCAGCTTAAATTCCCAATGCAACAGCATTACGAAGTGGGGCTCATAGAAGGTAACTCAATCATGAGGGCTAAGCCCTCGCGAAAGAAATTAGTAGCCTTATAGGACCATAGGGCACGACATTCATCCTTTTTGTTCTTCTAACCTTTGTTATGTGAGCACACAGGGTTTCTTCTATCCAGAGGACATAGTAACAAGATGTCATCTTAAAAGCGGAGAATACCCCTCACAAAATGCTGAAAGCTGGTGTTCTGATGCTGGAATTCCTAAATTCCTTATCTGTAGGAAATACATTTATGTTCTTTATGAATTACCCAGTTTCAGGGATTTTTTACTATACTAGTAGAAAGCATCCTAAGCTACCCTCTAAAATCTGAATCTACGAGGCTAGCAGTAAGCGTAATGGCTATGTCACTGAACTCCCACATAGTCGACCACGGTTCACATCCCAGACCCGGTGACTTAAACTCACGCCAGGCATGTGTGCATGCATGCCCAAGATCCCGAGAGGAGAATGGAGGAGAAGGGATTGCAGCGTGGCCATCCCCCCTGGGGGGTGATATCTCGCTTTCTGTCTCTCTATCTCTCTCTGTCTGTATGGTGAGCGCACATACCCTATAGCAAAAAAAAAAAAAAAATTCTAAAAAAATAAAAAATCTGAATCTAGTTACTATCCCCTTCAATACTATGTGAGTTTTTCATTTCTCTTACATACTTCTCAGCATGGAATATTCACTACAAAATCTTATCCAACTAGGTATATCACAGTTGTTTTAATTTGGATTTACAAATTACTAGTGAGGTTGAAACTTTTTTAATGTATGTGCTTGTATTTTTTTTTTCTGTAAGGTTTCTCTCTCTCTCTCTCTCTCTCTCTCTA
>NW_006159990.1:1914165-1940140 GCF_000334495.1 Tupaia belangeri chinensis | reverse complement strand
TATATATATATGTGTGTATGTTATTTGCCCATTTTTTTTTTCTTTTGGACATTTCCTACTGCATCATAAAAGCCTTCTGTGTGTTACGGTTATTACTCCTTTGTTGCATCTAAACTGTGAAAATCCATTCTTTCTGCCTCATGCTTGTCATTTACCTATATTTATGATGTCTGTTTTATTAAGAGTTTTAAATTTTATGTAGTGAAGTCTCTCAATCTTTTCTTTATGTATTCTGGGCATTAAATTTTCTTTTGGAGGATTTTTGTACCCATAAGTTCTAAAATCATTCTTTTATATTTTTTGTAATTACTTTTTTAAACATTTAGATCTCAATCTACTGGTGTATTTTATGGAGTGTGAGATAGTTTTTCCAAATGAAGATCCACCCTTGTCTAATTTAAAGTTTGCTTTTATTTTTATTACTAATTTGAAATAAAACCTTTCTCATATGCTAAATTCCCACAGAGAAATAGGCCTGTTTATGTTCTCCTATTCAATGTTATTATTATTATTATTTTTTTTTGGAGAGGTTTTTGCTACAGGGCGCGTGCGCTCACCAGACAGACAGAGAGAGACAGAGAGACAGAAAGCAAGAAATCACCCCCCAGGGGGAATGGCTACGGTGCAATCCCTTCTCCGCTCGGGATCTTGGGCATGCACGCACATGCGCCCGGCGTGAGTTTTAAGCCACCAGGTCCGGGACGTGAACCGTGGTTGACTACGTGGGAGTCCAGCAACATAGCCATTATGCTAACTGATGGTCCCTCCTATTCAATATTATTGATATGTTTTTGAAACAATACCGTGCTACTTTATCACAGCAATGTAATGAAGTACACAAGGGGACTTTAAAGAGCTTGTGGACAAATGGAATTAAAGGACAAGTCTGATACCGAAATATTAAAATTTGTGCATCATTTTCTCATAAGACACATTTTCCATGAGCTGTTTGAACACCCCAATCCTGTCAGGACAGTAGCCGACTACTATCTCAGAAATGTGGTACAAGGTTAAAAACATATTTCAGAACCATTTCTGGCCATGGTACTTTTTTCCCACTACATGACAATTGAGCTTTCTGTTACTCACATCCTTCAGCTATAGAACAAGTGTAAGTATTGGATTATTATAATCACTATAGACTTACTAGAACTATCGTAATACTACTGGAATTTGGTATAAGTAAATTAATATATGCAAAGTTCTCAAGTATTTCTCATATAATAAATAATATATAAATGTTACCTACTATTAGCCCCTTATATTTTATTTTTTAAAAAGCCACCCTTTTTGCAATATTTGCTTCATATAAACTTTTGTATCAGTTTGCCAATTTTATTAAATATTATCATTTGTACTCTGTTCGATAGGCTAGTGGGTACTAGGAATTACACTTGAAATACTATTTTGTATAGAGTAGTATTGTTCAGTAAATGGAACCCTGTCATCATATGAAAGTTAAGTAGAGTCTAACATACCAGTCCCATAAGGCTGAACCTGTTATTGCTAAAGCTGTCCATACTGACAACCAATAAAGAGTTCCCAAGACTCTGATAACAGTTTGAAAATGTTTTCTGAAATAATTTTTGCATTATTGCATCATTTCTCAACACATGTATGCTTGTTTCAATAATCAGGGACTAAGTTATCTTGTTTTATTGTCAAAAAGGAGGTTGCCATTTAGTGTACTTTATAACAAAATTATCCCTAGACAATATTCCAGAGTTTGTAATTTTAGGAAGAAAAGCAATAAATGACCACCATCTCCATCTGTTCAAAGACTGCATTTTACTAAAGAGGCATGATAAATGAATGCACATAACATGAAAGACTTTTTGTTTAACCCAAATTCAGTAAAATCTATTTATATGGATATGTAATATCACACACTGTAAAATGCAATTAGGTAAGATGTTATTATATGAGCATATCTACAACATTATAATAGGTATGCTGACCATATTAGTTCTTGGTATAAAAATACCTACTGGATTTTGTGGTCTGGTAGTTATTATTGGTTGTCTTGAGTTAATATGAACACCCTAAATTGTAAGTAATCTAATCAGCCTTCCGTATTGTTATATTTATGTAATCACTTCTGTTGGGCTAAAAATGCAGTCTACTAGTTACTGGCATAAACATTGTCTGTTGAGTACAAGGAATTATAATAATAGGCTGTATTTATTCTATTGTTATACTTTGTTCAAACAAGTGACAGCATGAACTTGCATCTAAAACACAAGTTATTGTACACTGCAGGCCAAAACATAGGCTGGTTCTGGAGTATGAGCTAATAGTGCAGACATGGGATAACAGTGAATGGCTCTCTGGGTTCCAATGAGTAAGGCAACTTTCCAGTTCTGAGAGAAGCACAGTCCAACGTTATCACAGCAACGTACCCATCTGTGAGCTTCAGTAGCTCTGAATGAGCGCATTGCAGAGACTGCGGCTATTTAGCCAGTTACTGAATGCTGCACACTGCTTTGCCTGTTTGATAATAAAAGGTGCCACAGATGGGACTATTGTTTTAGGAGGGATACCAATAGTAGTATCCTGATGCATTGTGTCATCAAAGTATACAATGTCACAGGAAAAAAATAAAGGTTGACATGCAAAAAAAGAAATATTATGTTGAAGCATTCTAATACTTTGAGCCGCTTGGGAAGAAAGGAAGAATAAATTTGAGTTATTCATTACAAATATTCTCCAAAATGCCTTGTAATTACTGGATAGATCATTATGTATGTGACTCACATGTTATGCATATTACTATGCAGGGATTAAAACTCAATGGTCTTTAGCTGAACAATAAATAATTATTACAAAACTTGAACTTAGAGTTTTTAGAATTATCTGAATTATTTGAACATTTTCTCTGCTGTATAGTCTTTTAAAAAGTCTGTAATATAACTATATTCCTATCTGACATAAGAGGTGAAAATATGTCTTAGAAATCAAGAAACTTGCCCAAGATCACAACTAAAAATTTTAGAGTATTCAAAATAGTTTGTTTAATTTCAAAACCTCTAGTGGAACCATGAAATCACACCTGCTTAATAGTAATTGCAATTTCCCTTGACAACATAATTCTCCATAATTTTTTATTTGTTTTGAAACTTTGTCAAAATGTAATAGTTTACAGAGTAAACCTGTAACAAAGGTTAACATCTTGATGAAAAGATGTAAAGTATACAGGTAATACACAATTTCACTTTGTTCTGATTCTCACCTTCCACTTAGTGCCTCTCCAGAGACATCCACCATCATGAATTGATGTATATTTTGCCAGACAATGTTTTAATTCTTTTGCTGCTTACATAGTATCCCAAATCACCAACATTAATTATGAGTTGCTCCACACAAGGTGCATCATGCTGTGCAAGCAATTCCACAATTTTCTTTTTATAATTTCACATATAATTTAGTTTATGCATTTTATCAGTTGCATAATTAATCTAGGAACCAGGTTGTGGTATAATGGTAACACTACTGGATCTGCATGAATAAGATCCTGAGTTTGAATCTCAGAACCTCCCTGACCACAGGCTGAGAACATGTGTCCATGCCCTAGGCCAGTTAAGACTGGGGGTGGATCCTGGTATGAGTAATCTATTGGAGTTGTATCACTTTCTTTCTCTCTCTCTTTTCGTGTGTTTGTGTGTGTGTGTCTCATGGAAAAATGAACAAACCTTTAAAAATTACAAATGTTTTATTTACTCACAATTTATTTTAAAATGTCATACATCAAATTTCAATATTTTAGATAAATCTGTATGAAACAGCCTATTGTGTGAACACGTGTGACTTTTCTCTAGATTTCTCTAAGGCACAAAAAAGTATTCCACTTTATTCTCTGTCATCATTTAACTTGAGCTTCACAAGGATAATCTAGTTTAGATCATCAAAACAGACAACCCTTGACTCAGAATCTTAGACCTGTTCTTAAGGATAGAATGGGTCTTTTAAAAAAGACCTTCAGTCTCCTACTCGGAAGCTAAGGACCTGAGAACTCAATAGCAGAGAATAGTTGAAATCTATGGATTTATTAATCAATATAGGCATCACCATTTAATTCCTTTTTTGTGAGAATGCCCCCCGTCCTTGTTTCTACCAATTCTCTATTTTATTCAGTTCTGAGCATAAATTGTTAGACTTCTCTTTGATTAAAGAGAAGTAATTTCTATAGTATATATGCTCCACACTTTTTCAATTCATTCATCTGTTCATGGACATTTGGGTTGGTTCCATGCCTTAACAATTGTGAACAGTGCCACAATAAACATGGGGATGCAAGTGCTTTCTCGATTGAGTGTATTTCTGCCCAAGAGTGGAATAGCTGGATCACATGATAGTTCTATATGCAGGTTTTGAGGAACCTCCAAATTGTTTTCCACAGAAAATGCTCAACCATAAAAAAAAGGGACCCTGGCATTTGATAGAAAGTGGATGAATATGGAAGATTTGCTGGTAAGTGAAGCAAGGCAGGCTATGAAAAAGAGGCATTGCAAGTCCCCACTTAATATATACCAAATGTCTGCACTCTATGGCAGAAACTGAAAGATTTGAAGGTATGAGAACATGGAGAGAAATTGTGGATATTAGAGGCAGTATGGGAAGAGGGTGAGAAATGAGGAAGGTTGAGAGGGAGGGTGAAAAAGAGTGAAAAAGAAAGAAGCAAAATGTTTATGGAACACAAAAATGGAAAATTATCTGCTGATGATAATGTGTATGATTATAACTTTGATTGGACTAATATACAATATACTTAGGCTGGGAAAACTCGTTTTGTATGCTGTAATAATATACAGTAATTAGGGGGAGGTGCTGAGAGGGCCGCCTGGAGACCATGGCGGAGTTGTTAGCAGCAATCTTCTGAGGCCTGAATAGGAAGTGCTGAGACGCTCAGAAATACCTGATTCTTCAGAAAACCTCCGAAGTAGATGTGGACTCAAATGGAAAAAAATGCAAAGTGAAAATGATTAGTGTACTGTTTGAAACAAAAGTACAGACAGAACACAAAAGGTTTCTAGCATTTAAAGTCAAAGAGTATTCAGTATTGGATTAATTACAAAAAGTATTTGAAACAAAATGAAACGGAAGACAAATCTTTCAGTAAAACAGCAGCGATTTTTTTTTCCAAAGAAAAGGGTGGAATTTAATTTTATTTATAGGACCTTGAAGGTATGAAATTCCACATAGAAATAAGAACCCCGTTTGGAGGACAAGCTTCATACAGGATGTACAGTTTAGAATTGTTTAAGTATAGTTTTGTTGTAAAAAGTGCTACAATAACAACCACATTTAAAAAGAGTTCTTGGTAGAGAAACAGTAAGACGAACTGATACCAAACACAGCACAGACAAACCCCTCTGGCCTCAGCTGTACAGTCTAGAAGTTAAAGGTCCCAGGAGTCCCATCCTGCACTTGGAAGGTGTAGCTGTCAGAGGTAGTTTCGGGCACAGCATTCTGATCTTCCTCTTCCTGTACAGAGAAATACTTTTCAATCAAGTTTAATGAAGACTTGTACACAGATTCATTTTCATGGTTTTGTAGAGCTTCAATTTTATCCAGGCCTCCATATACTTCGATTATTATACTAAGTTTCTCAGTTTCTCCTAGCTTCTCAGCAGCCTGAAAAATATTTGAAATGGCATCCAAAATAACCAGAATAATTTTGCTATCTTCTGCAGTTAAGAGGTTCATCAGCGGTTCTATGATGCCACAGTGGACGAGGTATACAATCTGCTCCACTGTTCCACTGCTTGTAAAGTTGGTCACAGCCCACACAGCCTCCTTCTACTTCTTAAAGTTAGCCTTAGAGAGCATGCCGACGAGGACCGGGACTAACCCATGATTCACAACCTGCTGGATCTGGTCCTGCTGATCGGTGGTGATGTTGGACATGGTCCACGTAGCTTCCTTCCGAATATTTGTTTTGGAGTTGGTTAGAAGGCTGGGGAAGATGGCTAGTGCTCCAGCATCTATCACAACCTGGGTCTGTTCATCTGTCCCAGGGACAATATTACCTATGGCTCTTAGGGCAGGGGTCACAATGGGCAATTCAGTAGCTCCTAGAAGCTTCACAAGTTGGGGAACAACTCCTGTTTTCACAACCATTTCAATCCATTCATTTGGACCATCAGTGAGGTAGGAAATGGCCCAGCAGGTATCTGCTAATACCGCGGGCGCAGAAGACGAACTAAAGTAGGAAGGATTTGCTCAACAACATCTAGCGGGGGTGTGGGATTCTTGCTGTGGCAGAGGTTCGAAAGTATCCAGGTAAGGTTCCGCAAGTGACCACGTGCTAATGATGACATGTCAGGAACTGCAAGGAGAGCGGGTCAGCTGCTCCATACTTGATAACTAGGTCCCGGAAAACTGAACCATGCCCTGCGATGTTCCCTAGAGCCCAGACAGCTTGTTCACTGCTGTGCGTGTGGGGAGAGGCCAACAGAGAAATGAACGCTGGGATAGCGCCTCCGTCCAGCACAGCCTTGGTCTGTTCTGACGTCCCAGAAGCAATGTGAGTGAGTGCCCGTGCAGATTCAAACTGGATGGGACTACAGTCATTTCTGCCCAAGAAGGACACAAATTTTGGAATCAATCCAGCCCGGATGATGTTGTCTAAGGGGGGCTGTTTTTCCCTAGAAAGCAGCTTCCTTGCAGCTTGAGCAGCCTGGAGCTGGCTTTCCAAATTGTTGCCATTAATGCCTTTGACAATGTCATCAACAGACCAATTTGCAATGCCCTGGCTGTCGTGGTTTTCCAGCAGTGGAGAAGCAGCATCATCGGGAAATGAGCTTACATTTCTCCTTTTCAGTATCTGGTCATCCTTCTTAGCTTTCCTCAGCTCCACATTCACTTCTATTCTTTGCCGCCTCATTTCTGTACTGTCTTTTCCCTTGTTCTTGAATCTGTTAAGACGGGCAGCTGGTGAATTTCCATTCTCATTGGTGGTTATGGTTATGAGATGAAGGGAGAAAGCTGCACAGGCGACTCAGGCTCACACAAGAAGCGGTGCGAGGCTCACAGGCTGGGGATACGCTGCCCTAGAAACATCCACCACGGCTCAGCCTTAAGACCATGTGCCTGTTGTTGTTTCTATGTTGAGTCTTGGGAGTGGCTAATTGAAAGTCACAGGGAGCAATTTTAAATTTTAAAGCAAGATGACAGACATCATCCTAACTTCAGCAACAAAAGCTAGTTCTGTTTAATGGAATATTAAACATTAAAACAACTATTTATTTCTAATGTTTGCAAGAAAAGACTAGGTTCAATTACTTATTCTTAAATCTTTTAAAATGGAATTGCTTTTATGAAACTTCACATATCAAAAAAAAAATCTTGAGGATAGTTTTGGAATGCAACACACTTACTCAAGTGTGAGCAAAGTAATTTAAAAGTTTGGGTGTAAGTTGTCAGGATCTTAAATATGAATTAGAGAATATTGTAAAGCTGGAATAGGCTTTTTTTTTTTTACCTGAACACCACCAAACTCTAGGTCAAAACAGAACATGAAATACTGCTTAGCGTGTGAAATGCTTGTTGAAAATATGGTGTGGCATTTTTCCTCCTATATGCTATGGGGAAATATATGGAAGGGAGACTAATAAACACCTTACCCACGAACCTCCAGAACAAATTGTTAATTCAACATTAACTCTCTGAGAATATTCAAGTTGTTCAGAATCAGATCTGAAGGGAAAAGATACAGTCTGTGTCCCTCAGAAGTTCCTAGTTAAATTGAGGACATAGATTGTCACAGGGTAACAGGACTTAAGGTTTATGTCCACCTGCCCATGCCTTTTAGCTAATGGTAAAAATTTACCTCCTCCTGACCACTCTGCCCAAAGTAGATCTCCTTTTGTACCTTTACTGTAATTATTTCTATATTGGCGTTGCAGTTGTTGTCTTTAGAATATTAACAAGAATGTGTGACTATTATTTTTGTTTGTTTCTTTCTTTATGTCTCCTGTAACTAAACTATAACATTACTTCAGGATGGCAAATTTTGTTTCCCGTTTCATCTGCAGTGAATGAAACAGTCCTTGAAACACAAAGTACGAGGAAATTTAGCAAAATTTCCTACCTAAACTTCCTTAGAAGCACATAGCTAAGTCTTTAAGGATTTGTAGGGTTAGTCAGTGTTAGAGGGTACTAGATGGACAAAGTATATAAGAAACCACAAATTAATTAATTTGTGTTCAATACCAGGATTGAACAGGTTCGTAATTGTGATTAAAAAGTAACCAGAAGAAAATAACATTGATGAGGAAAGCTGAGCATATTCATGAAGTTTTGCTCTGTTACAAAGTTTTGCACTCTATTGCAACATTCTAAGCAAAAGAAGTATAAAAACCCATTAAAAAATAAATTAGAGAAAACTGAGTAGGATGGATATGAATAAGACAAAGCTTGGTGCATGAGTTTAAGTGTGTGCACGGGCCTAAGATCCTGGGAGGAAAATGGAGAAGGGATTGTGGCATGGCCATCCTCCACCCCCAGTGATTTCTCACTTTCCCTCTCTCTCAGTGCATCTATGTCTATCATCTACCTGCTACTACCCCCAACTCCACCTCACTACTTCCCTGGAGAGCACACGTGCCTAAGGCACAACACCTCTTAAAAGGAAGAAGGGAACTGCAAACAAAGTCCCTATGAAACTGAAAAATAGGGACCAAAAGAAAAGTTCTGTCCTTTAATTGAAGTAGAGTTTTTTCATGGTAAAAGAAGAGGAGACAGGCATGATGGTCCTGATGCCAGTAGAACTGCAGTTTACTGTGAGAAAAATTACAGGTTACTCTGTTATGGCTTCATTTACTTACTGGTAACTTCCTGAGGGTTGCAGAGGGATGATGTGGGACTTTTAGAACTGAAAAAAGGGTGAATAATTTTTTGTTTTAGAAAGCATTCATTGATAAGATTATTAGGCAATATTTCTGGCCAGTTGAAAAATCAGTTAGCCTAGTTTTGTAATTTGTCAGATGATATTCCAGGTCATCAACTTTTAAATAGGATGTAAAATTTTGCCAAGACTGGATATTATCAATACTTTCTATCAAGGCCAAAGGGATATGTGGTTTTTTTTTAAATTATTTTATTCTATATTTTGTCTATTGGACAAGAGAATGTTTATTTCGTCTATTGGACAAGAGAATGTTTTCTAGTATTTATTCACTGCTAAATGGATTAGAAAAGAGTAAGCCTAGAGACAAAGATGTTTGGAAGACCCTTGTTATAATAGAAGATTGTTGCTATAAGTTAGTATATAAGTGGCCTGAATAAAATGAAATATATATAGGTAATATATAATATATATGTATATAATGTGTACATATTGTATATGTATATATAAGCATATAATATATAATGTATACAAGTATATATGCATATATGGTTTTGTTTTTTTTTTTTTTTTCCAAATAAAGCATAATGAGTCAAAGAAAACACCAGCTTGCTCTCTTCCATGAAGCTTTGTAGGGTGACATTATTTTGGTAAACTTATTACTTTTTTCAGTCTGGATCTGAAGCTGATGGAGGTTTTGAAACCAAATTTTATCAACAGATCAAGGGAGAATTCATTTTCCCAGTGGGGAGTATTGCACCAACAAAGCTAAGAACTTGAAAGTTACTTCTATCTTTCATCTTTAAAATGATGAGAATAAAAGGAGATGGTATATTTATCAGCATTTCTGGAATCATAGATATTCAACACATAGTAGCTTTATTGTTACATATAAAACAAAAATGTTAATTTATTAATTACCATTTAGAAATAGAACAATCAAGATGAGTGAATACTTAATTTTGCATAATCAGGGCAAATTATAAATGCATACACAGAAAGCCAATTTTCTTTATGAGCATGATGAAAAAGTGCATGGATTAGTGAAGAAGTAAAGGCAGATATTTTTGGCAAAACTTTCAAAAATGTGATTATAAAGGAAAAGATAAAAATGGAGACTGAAACGGGAAGTTTAGTTGAGAATATTTTTAAGTTTAATTTAGTCTTTGTTTTCATTAAGATGGTATAATGAGTTGCACTGTGCTCTTCCCCCACCCCAATGATATGCTAAAGTCCTAACATCCCTTAGGTCAGAATGTGATCTTATTTATAATAGAAATAGGACAATTGCTGCTATAATTAGTTAAGATAAAGTGATACTAGAGTAGGGTGGGCCCCTAATCCCTTATGACTAGTGTCCAGCAGGTGAAAGTGTGGCTAGGTGCTAGGTTTCCCATGACCACAATTTGAGACCTGGACCCAGCAACTTGAAATCACATGAAGTGCATTCCCATGCATGCATGCATGCTCCAAATCCTGAGAGCAGAAGGAACTGCTGTGTGGCCATCCCCCTGGGGTTTGATTTCTCACTTTCCCTCTCCGTATCTCTTTCTATATCTCTCCGCCAAGTGCATGCACCCTATGGCAAAAAATTGAAGAAGAAAAAAAATAACAAAAAGAAAAAACAAAAGAAAAATAAAATAGAAGATGGCTATGTGAAGAGAGAGACATGGAGAAAAAACATGTCTCTTTGAAAGTGGGGACTAGATTAACACATCTGCAAGCCAAGGAACACAAACGATTTCCAGCAAACCACCAGAAGCTGGGGAGAGGCAGTCTAGAGCTGTGAGGCATTAATGTCTCTTGTTGAAGTCACCCAGTTTATACTACTTGGTTACGGCCACCTTAGCAAACTAGTAGATGGGGAGACTCAGTGTTTAAATGTTACTGGGAACGGGTCACCAGGAGGAGAGGTACTGAAGATGGAAGACAAAGGGACTACTGATGGAATATGTTTCAGGACCTGCAAACTCAGAGAATGGTCCTCGGAGGAGAGACAGTTCTTGGATTCTAGTAAGAGGAAAGAAAGGTGAAATAGTTCCTGTCTATGATTCTCACTTTCTCTAAAATTTATGAAGTAAAATCGTCTTCAGATGATGAACAGAGCCCTGATTTCACAGAAGATTTGAGAGAATGGAAAATAGTTGACAGAAAGCTGAGAATCTTTAAGACTGTCAGTCTCCAGATTTAAATACAGTATTAATGTGAATGAATGCACTTGCATTTTTGTTTAACACATAAGTAGGTAAAACTGTCGGACAGGCAGCAGTGGCACAGTAGTAACAGAGCTGGGAAGATCCCAGGTTTACATCTGGAGTTATTCCTGTACCTGCCGGTGCACACCCCATGTGCCAGTGATCAGGACTGGCTGACGCTGGGGGTGGATTGAGACATAAATACCGTATGGGCGGTACCTATATCTGTCTTTCTCTCTCTCAAGGAAGAAGAAAAAAAGCTTGTATTTTTTATCTGCTCCATTCTGAAAGAACAATTTAGTAATAAATATTTTAATTTTATAAATTAAAACCTGAACTAGCAAGTGGCATAGTGATTAAGGCTCAGGACTCCTGCCTAGCCTATCACTATTCCAGTCTCCAACTCAATGGCTTGAAACCCACCCATGGGAGCATGTGCATGCCTAGAATTCCTAGAGGAGAATAAGTGGAAAGGGATTGCCTTACACAACCATCCCCCGTGGGGAGGAGTGGTTTCTCGCTTTCTGTCTCTCTGGCAAGTACCACCCTATAGCAAAAATCTCTCTCAAAAATAATTAATTAGTTAATTAATTAATACCTGTAATAGATATTTATATAGACTGTTGTCCCCTCATATCATGTCAAAAAAAAACATTCATTTGTTTAAAGGCCATTTTAATATTAATGTTGTTAATGTCCATATTCATGTATCATCCAGTAAGAATTCTATAATCACTGTATTAAGGCTTTTGGAAGCAATATAACCAGAAAGGATTTCATTCCCATTGGATCCATAAATTCACCTAGGCCTTGAGTGTATTTCAATAGATGTAGTCATTTATTAAGTAAAATGACATCCTTACATTTTACAGTTTGATATATGTAATAAATGAGACTCTTGATAATATGGTCAAATAAAACTACAGAGGCAGAGTTGTTCATTAACATGTTTAAGAGTTTATTAATATAGACAAAAGCCATCCAGTTAACACAAATATATAATGATAACCTAATATGGAATTTTGAGAAAATCCTTATCAGTTACTTAAGATGTAGCTTCAGGATTTTATTTAGTCTCCATTACGCTGATGCACCTAAGTAATTACATATCTGATTAGCTATATGTCTGGGAAATATGAGAAAAGGAGCTCCATTTACAAGGAGAAAAAGCAATGCTCAGCATAATAGATAATATATACACTTGAAATGAAATGGGTAATTAACTACTTGAGGCAGACACATATTTATGAGCAATAAGTCACTTCAGACTAAGCCCACATTATTTTTGGTGGGATTACAAGTACATGGATCGAAAGTAATGTGTATGGTTATATGTGATATCATTATACTTACATACATTTAATATTTTGAGACTGTGAGGCGGCATTGTGGTTAAGGGCACTGGACTCCCACATGGCCGACTATGGTTCGAGTCCCAGACCTAGTGGCTTGCTTTCTCACTTTCCCCCCTCTTTCTCCCTCTTATTTTGTCCCTCTCTGATTAAATTAAAGTAAGCAAATAAAGTTAAATAAAAATGATTCTTTGAAATATATTTCATGTATATGTATATACTTCGATATACATCAAATGAAGACAGCAAAGTTGATGACTAAAATGAGCTAAATGCTGCTGTGTTGAGAGAAAATGTATAGTATGCTGCTGAAAGATCCTGAATCCCCCTTTTGAGTCCTTTCCCAAAGCTAGGTCTTATTCAACTTCACACTCCCCATTTCCCTCTCTAGTCTGTTCCTTTCCAGAATCAAAACTGTATATCATGACGCTCAAAGACATAGGCTGTATGGGAAGAGGGTGGGAGAAGGAGGAGAGTATGAGGAAAGACATTAAGGAGAAAAATAGAGAGGCAAGGCATTTATGGGACACAGCAATGGATTATTATCTGTTGATGATAACATGTGTAGTATCCTCAATTGGACTGGTGTGAAGTGTCTTCATGTTAGGAAAATTCACTTTCCATGCTAAGTGATGTATAGTGATTGAATGTATAAAAGAAACTAAACTAAAATAAAATGTTTATTTTTAAAAAGGTGCAGGCTGTGCAACTATTCAACAATTTAGATTTCCATTCTATTGGTGGGTTGCTAGTTACACGATCTTGAACAAGTAATTTATTTTCCATGCTGTATAGTTTTCTTATACATAAAATAGAAATAATATTATCTTAAAGTATTTTTGCACATGAGAATTAGATGTGTTAATACATTAAAAGTACTTAAACAGAGCATGAGACAAATGAAAAACTAAGTAAATATGAAGTATTAGAATAAGCACTATTACATTTCCTATCTTGGTTCATAACATCATCATTTACTCAGCTGCACAAACTAGAAATCTAAGCATCAACTTTAAATCCTACCTTTTTATTACATATGCTTACAAATAACTTGTAGATGTTTACCTTGATCTACATCTTTCATGTTCAAGCTTTAAGTTTTCAGTCTCTCTTCTGGTCAGTCAGAGTTAGTCTCACAGCGCTCTCTAATTTTATCTGCTTACATTCAGATTTCTCCTCTGCCTCATTTACTGTGTCTCTATTCTGATATCCAAATTTAATCACACTACTTTTTTTCTTTCTCTCTTTTTCTTTCTTTCTTTCTTTCTTTCTTTCTTTCTTTCTTAAGTTTATCTGTTTATTTAGGAGAGAGAGAAAATTGCTTTTTGACAGTGTCTCACTATATCACAGTCCTCCTGACTGGCTAGGACTACAATACATCACCATGCCCAGCCTGTCTTTGGTAGATCAGGAACCGAACCCTGGCCCCCCATGTAGCCTCAGCCTCTTAGTGGGCACCAACACTTTAGAAGTATGTACCACAATAGTCGAACCAACTTTGTTCCCTAACATGTTTAAAAGTTCCCAACATAAAGTCTGAATTTTTCACCTTTCTGTAACAAGCTTAATATAAAAGGTCACTGTGCTTTGAACCTGTTCTGCTTTTTCACACCTTGCTGCTCTGCACTGTTTTCTCTCCTTCAGTTGGAGTGCTTTTCCCTGTCTTCTCTGCTTAATTTTAATCCCTTTCATGTCTCATCTGACATTCATCATCCACCTCTCTTTGACCTTTTAGCACACTATTATTTAATGAAAATAAGAGCATCAATAATAATAGCTAATACCAGTGTATAGTTATGTGTCATACATTATTTATATAGGCAGGTAATACTTCATTTACTGCTTAAAACAATCCCACAACGTGAGTACTATTATCACACTTAGCAGATGAAGAAACTGGAGCAGAGGTATTAAGCATTTACTCACAGCCACCTGAATGATGAAATATAGAACGGTCTTTGAATTCATACAGTACAATTTGAGAGCTGAGGCTCTGAAATACAAGAATGCTAGCCCTTGATTATAGCTTCAAAATTCAATTTCTGATATACTATCTTAAATATCAACAATTCTCTTTCAGAAGCACAATGTCCTTTTCATATTGGCATCTCCAGGGTCTAATTCCACAACTGCAATATGAAATGTATAATAATTAATAAAACAAAAAAAGGAATGAGATAAAATAAAATCAATAGCTACTTTTCAATGGATTACTATTTTTACCATGTGAATATGTTTATCTATTTTGCATAAATATTATCATTACTTAATGTTTTTCTCTCAACCTAAGAGGAAAAATAGGAAAATCAAATTCAAAACTTATTGCTATAGTCAAATTAGTATTTGTCCAGATCTATACAACCACAAGTAAATCAGATCATTCAAGAACTAGTGAATAATTCTGCAATAAGCATGGGAGTGATGATCATTTATCAACATACTGATTTCAATTTGTTTGAATAGATAGCTAGAAGTAAGATTATATCATTATTTCAATCAATTGAAAGTTAAATTTTAAAAAAGAATAATGTTCACTTTGATTTTTTTTCAAGTCTTAACAGTGCGAGTCTTAACACTTAGGTAGACTTTTCAGATAACTTCTCATCTAATTGAGTGATTTGAATCCTAAAATTCTAATTTATTTTTTCAAGGTTATTATATATAGTTACTGTAATTAAAAAAATCAGCATCAGTAAAACCGATTTAATAGTTCATGTCAAGACTCACAGTATGGGGGACTAGGAGGTGGTACGGTAGTTAAGGTGCTAGGTCATACATGGCTAATTATGATTCAAATCCCTAACCCAGAAGCTTTAAACTCACACTGGGCACATGTGTGTGTACATACCCAAAATCCCAGGAGGACAATGGAAGAGAAAGGATTGCGGTACGGCTATCCTCCCTATTCACCCTGTAGGGCTAGCCTGTGGTCTACTGATTAAAGGAATTGGATTCCATATGGCCAACTATGGTTTGCATCCTGGCCTGGAATCTTGAAAAACACACTAGGTACATGTGCATGAGTGCCCCAAATCCTGACAGGGCAGAGAAATGGAAAATGAGGGATCAATTGATAACCATATCTTACTAGGGAATGCTATCTCTATATTTCTCTTGTGAGCACATACACCCTCTGGTAACATAAAAATAATAATTAACCCTGTAATTGTGAAGAATTGTGATTCAAAACATTTAAATAACATTTTAAAATGTTTAAAACTTAAGTGGAAATATATACTAAAAATAATATGTTTAGTATGTCATCACTGTGTGTATGTGTACCCTGAAAACAAAGTCTGAAATGCAGATGTGATATTGTATGATTGGGGTTGAATTTTATTTAGTTTATCTATATATTTACAGTTTCTATCATCTATCATTTTGCTTTGTAAAAACAACTTTATTAAAGCCTCGTATTAATATAAGCTATATGAAAGGACTGCAAGTAGTTCATGGAAAAATGAAATTAAAGTATGAGATTATTTTGGTGTGAAACAAAATTGAAATCTACATGTTTTTTTCATAATACATATTTTCCATAAATTTTCTAAGCCACTCCCACACATGCCTAGCACAAAAACTTTAAAGTTCTCTTTGATTCGGTCTACTCTTAACGTTTAGGTCAAATAATGGAAATAACCACTTTCATTGGTCTTAATGAGTTACAGTTGAAACTTTTAATTCAAAATACAGCACAATTTTTAATATGCTACCATAGACATATAAAATTCTACTTCTGACTGAGATTTTTTTTCAGGTAGGCCACATCTACCCAGACTAGACAACAAAGTTTGACTCAGAATTTTAATTTACAACTAATATTACCTAAAACATTTCAAACAAAAGTAACTTTCTGTTACTTATTTATATAGCAAACATTAATTGATATTGTCTCATAAATATTTCATGTAATAATGAAAATTTTTCACAAAGTTCTGTAGAAGTTATATGCCGTTTGAGTCCAATACATTTTTTTTGACATTTGTTCTTATTCAGATTAATCTTTCCTTTGTGGATCATTATTCTTTTACAGACAGAATGAATTTAAAATTCATTATTTCATTTAGCCATTTTACTTGAAGTCAGTGAAATTCAAAATGAAGAAAAAATATTGTACTTACTTCCTAATCAGTCTACATGACAAAATACAAACTTACACTGTTTTAAAATACTATTTATTTCAATCATAATAAAATGTTTGGTAATACACTATATAAAATAAAATTTTCATCTTTAAAGAACTTCAAGCCAGTTGGGACCAGTAGTTAACATAATGTCTATGTCACTGGACTCCCATGTAGTCGAACACGGTTCAAGTCCCGGACCAGGTGGCTAACACTCATGCTGGGCACGTATGCATGTGTGCCTAAGATCCCGAGAGAGGAGAATGGAGGAGAAGAGATTGTGGTGTGACCATTCCCCCCTAGGGGGTGATTTCTTGTTTTCTGTCTCTCTGTCTTTGTCTTTCTAGTGAGTACCCACCCACGCCCTATAGCAAAAACCTCTCAGGAAAAAAAAAGAAAACAACAACAAAAAAACTTCAAACGAGAAGATTAAATTTATAATCACAGTTAAGATTTTTTAAAATATAGAATAGAAAGGTAGTTTAGATGTGGAGAAACAAAGTATACTCACAAGATCACATGTGGGGCTATAGCTTTTTGGAGTAAATAAATGAATTAGATCAATTTTTGCAATGAAATGACAAGCAAACATGATCTGGTTTATTATTGAGTAGCATATGCAAAATGATCACTTAATTTAGCTTTAAAATTATGTGTGTATTTATGTATGTATGCAAAAATATAAATAATGATAATATCATCCTGAACAATGGAATCATTGATGACTTTCTATTTTCCTCTTTATTAATCCACTTCTAAACAATGTTTATTACAATAAAAGTTATTTTTTACATAAATACCCAGTTATTTAACGTGGTAGTTTTGGACCGTAGTGCTAGAAATACTGATTCTCTCTGGTAAACACCATGAAGATAACTCCTTGAGGATACAAGTTCAGCAAAATATTTAAGGCCAATAATATTTTTCTATTATCAAACATATACTTAAAACAAGTCTTATGCCTGTAAGTGTCATCAAGTATTTATTTGTTTTATTTAGACAGTCCCTGAAAGAGCATTATTACTCATTACTTTGGTAAGAGAGTGAATGCAATAGGCAAAGAAATGAAAAGAGCATAAATATTAGAAAGGAAGAGATAAATATTAGTGTAGATATGAAAAGAAGAGAAAAGTAAGCTGAAAACTCTTGGAACTGTAACAGTTTAGTAGAAGGGTAGATAAAAATTTAATAACAATAGCCTTTTGAATAACCAGTAAGATACAAATAATTGTGACATATTCTTTTGAAAAGTACTTGAAATTGGTTCATTCAACTCTTATTTCAACAACTCCTAATCTGCCTTCTTGTCTGCTGCAGAGATTTAAAATCAAATGCAAATTCCTATGGTCCTTACTGCAGCATATAGGTATATGACTTAGATTCAAAAAATAATGCTTGCTTATCCAAGATTTGGATATAAAATGACTTCTGTGAGATAATCTCAACATGGGGAGGAAGGGTTACATATTCCAGCAAGCATAGAGGTAGAGGCATGTGACTCTTCTGAAGCAGCTAGGAGAGCAAATTGGCATCCACCTCCTTCATCATTGGTAGGGAGCAAGAAGTGCTGATTGACAGGAATGTTTCTAACAGAACTTTCCAATCGTGTGATTAGATGATTTTCCTGTCTGCATTGTTCCTGTTGAGGTAACATGAAAATCCAGTATTCCAGCATTCCCAGCAACCCTGTGAACTATCTGACATCTTAAAAATCAATTGACTCACTTAAAGTAAGAAGATCTGACTCCATTCTTTACAACCAAAATCTTTAAAAATTCATCAGAACATTGCTACATAGGTAGATAGAGCACCAGAAATTATATATATATACACACACACACACACACAAATATTAACACATATATGTTCTCTGGATTATGATATTTGGGATAATTTTAATCTTGATTTAAATGTTTGTATTATAGTAACAACGTATCATTGAAAACAAATTATATATTATTCTAGTCCAGTTTGCCATTAATAACAGAAAGTACCTAAAATTGAGTGATTTAGAAAAACACAGGTTTATTCAACTCACGGTTTGGAGGTCCAAAGTCCAGGGGCCATATCTAGTGGACATTTTGTAGAGTACTAGTCACTCAGGAGGGCAAGCGCAGAGCAAGGCAGTTATGTCCGTAGGTTTCTCAGTTCTGTTCTCATTTCTTCTCTTTATATACCCACAAAAACTCAATCATGGAGACTCCCTCAATGACATTAATCTTTATCTCTTTCCAAATGCCCCACCTTTTGACACCATAATTTATTGGATCAAATTTTTACCCTCTTAAACTCATTATAATGACTCAACTCATGAGATGGATGGGGATGAGGGCTGGGGGGGTGTCAAAGTCAAACCATAGTATGTATAACGCAGAAAATAGTCTGACCAGAGGTTTTTTTTCACTGTTTCATTGTTAAACAGTAAGTACTACCAAAAGTAGAATATTCTCAATAGCAGATACAGCCATTAGTCCACCAAATGCTCAACATAGAAGCAAATAAACACTATCTGCTGCTTCATGGGGAGACAACAAAAGTGCAGTTTTCACTTTTCCTCATAATTGAGTATGGACCCTGGCAGTTTTAATGGATGGATGAGAAGTATTGTACACAGCTTCCAAAACTGGCCCATAAAAACCTCCCACAAACATTTTTTTATGCTTTCTATAGCTTACATATGGCTGATGGTAATGGCTAACGTGACCTTGGAATCCACATGTCAAAGATGATAGAGCAGCCAGCAGTTTGCTCTGGATAGCTGCAGATAGAAAGGGCAGTTATCAGTCTGAGTATTATCGAGAAGTATTAGATGAAACAAAAATTCATCCCCCCCCCTTTTATTAAGACACTGGAATTTTGGTGTCTAATATATCAGCATACCAACATTAATTCTTTCCCTCTCCCATGACCTACCTTCTCCAGTCTTCATCCATTAGAATAGTGATTACCTGTGGTAGGTTATGCCTTTTTATTTACTTTCCAGGAAAATAGCTTCAGTTCCTAAGACTATTTATTAAAAGTCTGATGTGGGGGACCAGCAGTTAACATAATGGCTAGGTCGCTGGGCTCCCATGTAGTTGACTGTGGTTCAAGTCCCAGGCCCAGTGGCTTAAACTCATGCCGGGTATGTGTGTGTGTGTGTGTGTGTGCGTGCGTGCCCAAGGTCCCAAGAGGAGAATGTTGGAGAAAGGCTTGCAGTTGGCCACTCCCCCCGGGGGTGATTTCTTACTTTCTGTCTCTGTCTCTCTCTTTCTGGTGAGCACACACGCCCTATAGCAAAAATCTCTCAAAAAAAAAAAGAAAAGAAAAAAAGAAATGTCATGTGAGAGTCCAGCAACATAACCGCTATGGCATCTGATGGTTCCGGAAAAAAAAATATTTTTAAAGATATCCTGTTGAAATAGACATTTATTTCATTATTCACTTAAGATTTTTGAATTCGCTTGAATTTAAATTCAAGTATAGTCCAAAAATCTGCCATTCCCAATCTGGCTTTACTTTCTCAATATGGTCATCTGCACAGTCACAATCACACATATAAGCAAGATAGATGTTCTCTTTCTAATTTCATCTTTAGATCTCAAACATCTTCTAGGATTAGTAACTGATAAACCATAGCACATTTCACAACTTCTCATACATGAGAGGATGTTCCTGCCTATGAAGATCAAACTCACACCTCCGGTTTACAACAGCCTCCAGGCTCCTCTCCACTGTAGCATGCTGCATGAGTATCTAACAGATCCATGGGCAGCAACAAGGATCATGATGACGGACTACAGTGAGGAGCAGTGCAAAGAGTTGGAGGCTGAGTGCATCTGCCCTGATGTCCTCACAGGCAAATGTCTCTCAGCTACCTTTACAGCTCCAGTCCTGTTCATCTTGTTCTCTCTCATCGGCACTGTAAAGAGGACTTGGAAAGTGTCATTAACTGGCTTGATTGCACATTGATCCACACCTCCAAACAGCTAGTCTTCCAACATATAAATGGGCTGTCCTAATACCACATTCTCCTTCAGTAATGCTTCACTTGACAAGGTCCCGCTAAGTAATATTAGAAAAGCTATTCAACTTCCCCATTACTGTAACAGCTGAGGCTGGAGAAAATGATGAAATTGTCCAGACTACCCTCAAGTCTACATTCAATGAAAAATACACAGATGAAGCTCTCCTTTAAAAAAATATTCTCCCAGGAAAATCTGTAATATTTATGTCTCAGGCATTGAAAATATACTAACATTCCACACTGAGAAAAATTTCTATATGATTCCCAATAGAGCATGGTCACTCCACAGTCCATTTTCCTTCATTATCACTTTCCATTCACGTTACTGGTATGTTTTTCAAATCACCATGGCCAGGAATTGATCCATAGTAGGTCACGGGGAAGCTAGCTCCCATAACCACTGTGCTACCAGGCTGGCAAATGATCTATTTTTTTTCAATTTTGGGATGATATTTGTATTCTCCAGAGAGAAAGAGAAAATTCCCCAATGTGGCATGGTCATTACATAATCTCCCTTTCTCCATTTCTCCATACTGTCCGGATTTGGGGAACACATACTTTGAATCCCCCCAGAATGGGATTCAAACTGTGGCTGTCTGTCAATGTGAGATCCAGCTGCCAATGTGCAGTGCTTAATCACTCTCCTACAAGCCAACCAGATAATAATCTTTGCTCTAGTAACATCTGTGTAAGAAAAATTAAGTGAAATGGTAGGTCAGATAAAAACTGGAAGAAAGCCAGGAAATAAACAAAAAAGACAAAAGACAAAAAGCACTTTTTCCATGGCACTCTTGTTATAATTAGAATTTCTTATATTGGAAGGCCAAGTTTGAGTCTGAACTCTTGGAAATTAAAAAGAAATGCATGAAAGAAAAACAGGAAAAAAATGAATTAAGTGTGAGGAGGAAGCAGCAAAAAATGAATTAAGTAGAAAACAGCTATTTGAAAAAATCATAAATGGACACATTCGATGTTCAGTTCTTGGAGGATGCTGGAAACAAGGTGGAGATAGATAAACTTTGTTCTAGACAATGGATTGCTTAGAGCTGGAGGAGGATAGACATTATCCAAACTACAATACTGTAAACCCAGAGGATAATTCAACTCACTAATAGACTATCCCCATCTGCAGAGAGACTGGACTATCACAGCATCTGTGGCTATGCTGAGAGAACTTTGCCTTTCCTTGATTTTTTTCTTAGAATAAAAACATGCTACAGGACACGTGTGCTCACTGGAGGGAGACAGCAAGAGGGAAAGTGAGAAAGTAAACCCTGAGGGAGCGGGTGAGTGGACACACACTCCATTCTTCCCTTGGGATTTCAGGTATGCACATGCAATCACCTGGTGTGTTTTCCAAATTGCTGGGTCCAAGACTTGAACAGCACCTGCCTTAATCACCATGCCATTGCTGGTCTCAGAAAACAGAATATAGCTCTCAGAACATAGCTTTCATCATTGAACTTAGTATAATTGACTTTTTTTTTTTTTTTTGAGAGGTTTTTGCTATAGGGCACATGCACTCACCAGAAGGACAGAGAGACAGAAAGCAAGCCCCCCCAGGAGGGATGGCCACGCTATAATCCCTTCTCCTTCATTCTCCCCTAAGCATCTTGGGCATGCATACACATGCCTGTGAGTTTAAGCCACCGGGTCCAGGACTTAAACTGTGGTCAACTACATAGGAGTCCAGCGACATAGCCATTACACCAACTGCGGGTCCCAGTAGTATAATTGACTTCAAAGTTAACAAACAAAATGGTCCTAGATCATTCAAGGTTCAGCTCTCCCCTTGGCTGCTCTGTGAATATCCCATGATTCCTCAAACAGATGTACTCAATGTCTTCAGTTATATATTTTCCTCAGCACAGCATATGATCATTTCCAGATGAGGTCTTTTGTCAGAAAACTCTTAGTTTCTTCTGTGTTCCTCCTTAAACTGCAAGCTCCTTGAGGTGAAAAGCTAAGTCTCATTGACTTTTTAGTCTCTACTCTTGTTAGCATAGTAGGATGCATATGAATGATGTTTGTATAGTTCTTCAAATTAAATTAAGGAAATAGCTAACTTTTGTCAACATTTCTGCTTTAACCTGCCATCAAAATCCTTTCCAGGGGAAAGCAGGTAGTGAGGTGGTTAAGGCATGGACTCCCACATGGTCGACTGTAGTGAGAGTCCTGGATCTGGTGACTTGAAAATCACCCCAGGTGTGTGTGTGTGTGTGTGTGTGTATGAGTGTGTGTGTGTGTGTGTGTGTGTATTTGTGTGTGTGTGCATGCCCAAAATCCAGGAAGAGAAATGGAGAAAAGAGTATTGCAGTATAGCCACCTCTTCTGGGGCTGATGTCTCACTTTCTCTGTCTCTGGCAAGAACAAGCAAACACAAACAAAAAACCCTGTTTCCATGACAATCTTAGGTGATAGAAGCTCTTTCTTCAAAGAGTAAGACATGGATGTTGGTTTTAAGAAATACCGGAGTCTTAGATGAAATAAATGAAAAGAAAGTTCTTTCTAAAATCATTGAGAGAATACCTTAGGAGAAAGAAATTGAACAGTTTTGGTGCAATATTGAGAGGATTTTTGTTTTTGCCTTTTTTTTTTTTAACTCTGATATTGTCTGTATATTAACTAACAGGATTGAGAATCCAACTAATTTTTCAAACGTTATGTTATTGGGATATATATTTCAGACTTCAAAACTGACTGAAACTGTGTTTCGGGAATAAAATAAAATTTTTGTTTCAGACTTAACTATAGTAAAAATAACTGGCACCTTCCCACAACCCACTATCAATCCTAAAAGTATATTCTCTGTACAAAAGTTCCCTCAGTTTAGTTAATATATCGAGCTACACAGACTGATAGATCTTTTTGAAATTTTATGCTCCATCATGAGTAGAAAGTTTTGTACTGTTGTCAGGTACAAGAGTTATGTATATACTACAAATATTTGTCTTATATAAAGCTCGGATTTAGGAAGGAGGTATATAATTTTTCCTGTTCTATTCAATCTCACTGAGTTACAATGTTTTATATTTCAAGAGCAACTATATACTGAAATGGCAAAGCAACATTAAAGTAACAGCAAAAATACAGAAATAATATTCCATTATCTGGACTTTGTTAGTCTATAATTTTTAACATTTGTTTTCAAAAAGGAGAAAACTGATTACAATAAAAATATACTTTAAAAATATTTACCACTTACTTTCACTTCAACAGCAGAAATTTCTATGTTGTACAAATCTAGGACTTAGCTTTTGTTTTGTTTTGTTTTGTTTTGTTAAGAAATATTTTTGCTAGGGAACCAGCAGTTAGCGAAATGGCTATGTCGCTGGACTCCCACGTAGTAGACCGCGGTTTGCGTCCCGGACCCGGTGGCTTGAAATTCATGCCGGGCGCGTGTGCGTGCGTGCCCAAGATCCCAAGAGGAGAATGGAGAAGGGATTGTGGCATGACCATCCCCCCTGGGGGGTGATTTCTCTCTTTCTGTCTCTCTCTCTCTGTCTGTCTGGCGAGCGCATGCGCCTTATAGCGAAAAACCTCTCCAAAAAAAAAAAGAAAGATTTTTGCTATAGGATGTGTGCACTCACTGGAGAGACAGAAAGACAGAAAGCAATAAATCATCCCCTGCCCCCAGGAAGGATGGCCATGCCACAATCCCTTCTCCTCCATTCTTCTCTCAGGTTTTTGGGCATGCAAGTCCATGCACCTGGCATGAGTTTTAAGCCATCAGGTCTTGAAATTAAACCACAGTTGACCATGTGGGAGTCCAGTCAGTCATGTAACCATTTGCTGGTTCCTAGAATTTTGTTTTAAAAATTTCAACTAAAGGTGCCCGCAAGTGATGTAGTAGTTAAGACACTGAACTCCCACATGGCTAAAGGTGGTTTGAATCCCAGATCTGGTGGTTTGCTTTCTCACTTTCACTCTCTATATAATGCTCTGATCAGATTAAAAATAATAATAAATATAATTAAATATTCATTTTAAAACAATTTCAATGAAATGTTTTGTATGTGTGCAATGAGCTATTATTTATCCATAAAGAATGAAGCTATGATACATGCTACAACATGGATAAAACTTGGAAAATTTATGGAAGGCTAAATAAACAGATGCACCAAAAAATGATATGATTTAGCACATATGAAATATCTAGAAGAGGCAACTTCATAAACATATTTAAGTAAGTTAGAGGTCTACCAGGATCTGGAGGAAGAGCCTAGTGATTACAGAGTTGTTTCTATTTGAGTTGCTATGGAAGATTTTTGAATAAATAGTGCTGATGGTTGTACTACATTGTGATTGTGATTAATATCATTGAATTTTATACTAACAATGGCTAAAATGGCAAATATTAGCCTGTATGTTTTAGCACAGTAAAAATCTCTGATAAGCAATGATAAATGATTAATAAGCAATGGTATAGCCAACAGAAGTGTAGTTTTGAGTTCAATGCCTTTGACTGACTACAACATTCTTAATTTAGATTAAAATATTTCTTCCTGCACACGAATGTAATTGAGAAATGCAAATAAGCCAAGTAACCTTAGAACTGATATTAACCTGTTAATCTGAAAAAAGAATGTAGATTTGGGGAAATAAATAACTATGACATTTGTACAGAATCTATACTCTAATTTTAAAGTTCTTCCCCAGATTCCATGGTCAGATTTTAGAACTGGTGGAAGAATCATTGTTGAAGAAATTAAGGAATTATTTGTAGGCTGTGGAATATGGACTTAAGAGATTCAAATCCAACAATAACCTTAACTTTTAAAATAAATTTTTAACTTCTCATATATATTTTAAACATATTTACATAAAAATAATAAAGACAAAACATGAACTAATATACAAAATAAAAAAGATAAGTTAAACAGGTAGAAAATGAAACAAAAAGGCAATTGATGAGGTTCTATTTTTTACTAAATGATAATTGATCCATAAATTTATATTGATATTTGGTTCCAAGATTACTTATTTATTTTTCCTATAGGGTGCATGCACTTGCCAGAGAAGAAAAGTGAGAAATCCCCCCCCACCCAGTGGGGAATGAGTATGCCATTATCCCTTCTCTTCCATTCTCCTCTTGGGATTTTGGACATACATGCATATGCACCTGGAGTGATTTTTCAATCTACTGGTGGGAGATTCGAACTGTGGTAGGCTGTGTGGGAATCCAGCACCCTAGTCACACCACCTGCTGGCCTCAATTCCAAGATATTTTTAAAAAATGATTCTGATGCTTTCTCTCTCTCTCTCTCTCTCTTTTTGGAGAGGTTTTCACTATGGGGCGCGTGCACTTGCCAGACAGACAGAGAGAGATATAGAGACAGAAAGCGAGAAATCACCTCCCAGGGGGATAGTCACGCCGCAATCCCTTCTCCTCCATTCTCCTCTCGGGATCTTGGGCATGCACACACACGCACCCTGCATGAGTTTTAAGCCAC